>NW_027325691.1:0-295675 GCF_048418805.1 Vulpes vulpes | reverse complement strand
AGGACTTCTAGTACTATGTGTTGAATAGCCGTGGTGACAGTGGACATCCCTGTTGTGTTCCTGATCTTGTGGAAAGGCTCCCAGTGTTTTTCCATTGAATGATATTTGCTGTGGGCTTTTCATAGATGGCGTTTAAGATGCTGAGGAATGTGCCCTCTATCCCTACACTCTGCAGAGTTTTGATCAGGAATAGATGCTGTATTTTGTCAAATGCTTTCTCTGCATCTATTGAGGATCATATGGTTCTTGTTTTTTCTCTTGTTGATATGATCAATCACATTGATAGCTTTATGAGTGTTGAACCAGCAGATAAATCCCACTTGGTCATGATGAACAATCCTTTTAATGTACTGTTGGATTATATTGGCTAGTATCTTGTTGAGAAATTTTGCATCTGAGTTCATCAGATATTGTTCTATAATTGTGCTTTTTGGTGGAGTCTTTGTCTGGTTTTGAAATTAAGGTGATGATGGTCTCATAGAATGAGTTTGGAAGTATTCCACCCCTTTCTATCATTCAGAACAGCTTTAGTAGAATAGGTATTGTTCCTTCTTTAAATGTTTGATAGAATTCCCCTGGGAAGCCATCTGGCCCTGGACTTTTCTGTCTTGGGAGGTTTTCGATGACTGCTTCAATTTCCTCCCTGGTTATTGTCTTATGCAGGTTTTCTATTTCTTCCCATTCTAGTTTTGGTAATTTGTGGTTTTCCAGAAACGCTTCCATTTCTTCTAGATTGCCTAAAATATTGGCATATGGCTGCTCATAATATGTTTTAAAAATCGTTTGTATTTCCGGTATGGTTGTAATCTCTCCTTTTTCATTCATGATTTTATTAATTAGAGCCTTTTTTCTTTTGTTTTTAATAAGGCTAGCTAAGGGTTTATCTATCTTATTAATTCTTTCAAAGAACCAACTCCTGGTTTTGTTGATCTGTTCTACAATTCTTCAGGTCTCTGTTTCATTGAGTTCTGCTCGAATCTTTATTAACTCTCTTCTTCTGCTTGGTGTAGATTTTATTTGCTGTTTTTTCTCCAGTTCCTATAGGTGTAAAGTTAGCTTGTGTATTTGAATTCTTCCCAATTTTTTGAGGGATGCTTGTATTGCAATGTATTTCCCTCTCAGGACTGCTTTTGCTGTATCTCAAAGTTTTGAATAGTTGTATCTTCATTCTCATTAGTTTCCATGAATCTTTTTTATTCTTTAATTTCCTGGTTGACCCATTCATCTATTAGCAGGATGCTCTTTAACCTCCACATGTTTGAATTTCTTCCAAATTTCTCCTTGTGATTGAGTTCAAGTTTCAAAGCATTATGATCTGAAAATATGCAGGGGGCAATCCCAGTCTTTTGGTATCCCTTGAGACCTGATTTGTGACCCAGTAGATGGTCTATTCTGGAGATACTTCCATGTGCACTTAGAAGAATGTGTATTCAGTTGCGTTTGGATGTAAAGTTTTGTAAATATCTGTGAAATCCATCTAGTCCAGTGTATCATTTAAAGTTCTTGTTTCTTTGAAGATGTTGAGCTTAGAAAATTTGTCATTTGCAGAAAGTGCCATGTTGAAGTCTCCCAGTATTAGTGTATTATTATCTAACTATGTCTTGACTTTGGTTATTAGTTGATTGGTATACTTGGCAGCTCCCACATTACGGGCATAAATATTCATGATTGTTAGGTCCTCTTGTTCAATAGATCCTTTAAGTATAATATAGTGTCCCTCTTCATCTCTTACTACAGTCTTTGGGATAAACTCTAATTTATCTGATATGAGGATTGCTACCCTGCTTTCTTTTGAGGACCATTTGAATGGTAAATGGTTCCCCAACCTTTCATTTTCAGGCTGTACGTGTCCTTAGGTCTAAAATGAGTCTCCAGTAGACAGCAAATAGATGGGTCTTGCTTTTCTATCCAGTCTGAAACCCTGAGTCTTTTGATGGGATCATTAAGCCCATTCATGTTCAGAGTTACTATTGAAAGATATGAATTTAGTATCATCATAATACCTATTTTATTCAGGCCCTGTTTTGTGGGTTATATCTTTCGGTATCCTCTTTCTTTTACAGAGTCCCTCTTAATATTTCTTGCAGAGCTGGTTTGGTGGTCACATATTCTTTCAGTTCCTGCCTGTCTTGTAAGCTCTTTATCTCTCCTTCTATTCTGAATGAGAGCCTTGCTGGATAAAGTATTCTTGGTTGCATGTTCTTCTCACTTAGGACCCTGAATATATCCTGTCAGCCCTTTCTGGCCTGCCAGGTCTCTGTGGAGGGGTCTGCTGTTAATTTAATATTTCTCCCCATATAATTAGTCTCTTGCTGCTTTAAGGATTTTCTCTTTATCTTTGGAATTTGCAAGTTTCACTATTAAATGTTGAGGTGTTGAATGTTTTTTATTGATTTTGGGGGGGAACCTCTCTATGTCCTGGATCTGAATGCCTGTTTCCTTCCCCAACTTAGGGAAGTTCTCAACTATAATTTCTTCAAATACACTTTCTGTTCCTCTGTCCCTTTTGGCGCCCTCTGGAACCCCAATTATATGTAGATTTTTCCTTCTAAGGCTGTCATTTATTTCCCTTAACCTTTCCCCATGGTCTTTTAATTGTTTTTCTCTTTTTTTCCTCAGCTTCCTTCCTTGCCATCAACTTGTCTTCTATGTCACTCACTCTTCCTTCTACCTCATTAACCTTCATCGTTAGGACCTCCGGTTTGGATTGCATCTCATTTAATTGATTTTTAATTTTGGCCTGATTAGATCTAAATTCTGCAGTCATGTAGTCTCTTGATTCCTTTATGCTTTTTTCCAGAGCCACCAGTAGCTTTATAATTGTGCTTCTGAATTGGCTTTCTGACATCAAATTGTAATCAAATTGTGGCAGAGAGTACTGTTTCTGATTCTTTTGTGGTGAGTTCTTCTTTCTAGTCATTTTGCTCAGTGCAGAGTGGCTAAAAATGAATTGTACCGGAAAAAAGGGAAGAAAAAAAAGAAAAAACAAAAACAAAAGACAAGGAGGGGTATCCTCTGGTTCTATATACCATAAGTCCCTCAACTTCCCTGGGGCTTTCCAGTGCTGCTAGGCCAAAAACTTGCTCTTCCCCTGTCCTTCCAGCTGGTCTTGTGGGGGAGGGGCTGCTGTGCTGACTCTCAGGTGTGTGCATGGCTCAGTGGGAGCTGTTTACCCCCTGAGGCCCCAGTTCCCTGGTGGCCCCACTCTGTCCCAGGCACAGGGTGACACCAGGAGGAACAACCACACTGGTGCGGCCACCCTTCTAGCTCTGGAGTCAGCTCTCCCAGTAACTCCCACGGCTACTGGTCTGCACTCGCCTGGATGCTCCCAGGAGCAGGGGGTGCTGATCTGCACAGCCTGGGGGTGCCTGGCAGCAGGAGGGTCCTTGCTATCCTCTGCCCTCCCTGCCTCTGCCTGTCCCAGAAGGAGCACAGGATCCTGGGCTGTGTCTGCTTTGTCCCCTGGGACCCCGGGCCTGTTCTGCTGGAATTGCACTCCTGGGGCCCGGGCTCCCGAAGGTAGCAGGGTGCAGCCTCCTGCAGCCAGAGACGCTGCCTGAGCTTCTCCCGAGGTCCCGCCGGGTGCGTGCTCCAGCCCTTCACAGAGCTCAACCCGTGGTCTTTGGTGCACTCTCTCCCAGGTGCCCTCCTCTCCTAGTGACCCCGGGGAGTTGGAGGTGCCATTGCCCCTCCTGTGGTTCTGCCCGGTTTCCCTGTTGAGCGCCTTCCCCTCTGGAAAGAATTCGGTTCAGATTTTTAAACTTCCTGCTTCTCCAGGCTGGGCTTTCCTGTCCTGGAGGCTTTTGCTGCCTGGCCTTAGCCCGGCTCCTTGTGGGGCCCCTCCGCCACTGGAATCTTTTTTATTTTTTCTTCCCTCGGCTTCCTACCTTGTTAGAAGTGCAAACTCTTCTCTCTGTAGCATTCCAGCTATTCTCTCTTTAAATCTTAGGTAGAATTCATAGGGTTTCAGGATGATTTGAAAGTTATCTAGGTAAGTCGGGTGAGCGCAGGTGACTTGGGGACCCTACTCCCATTTTTCCCCACCCCCCCCTTATCCATGTACTTAAACTTATTCAACAGGTGTTCCCCAAATCTGAAAACTCAAAAATGAAGTAGGAAAACAAAACAAAACGTCTCAATGAGAATTTCTTAAACTTCAGTAATTGGTAGAGAAATTCCTATGTCATTACTTTGGGATGGTGAAACTTAAAGTCTTGGGTAATTCAGCTTATATGCATCTTATTAAGAAGCATTTACCTGTAATTTATTTTTAAATTATTTTTACATAGAAAATCTGAACACTAGGGAGGAATATATATCGCTGCCTATAAATACATGTGCACATATATATCTACATTTTAGTGGACTATATTTTTAAAACATATATTTGGATTATTTTTGGAAAACTTTCTTAACAGTTTTTATAGGCTTAAAGAACAGACTCAACTTAGGTTTTTAACTAGAAATCTCTAGTTGTATAAAAACCTGTATATGCGGTTTGGCATAGTTTTCAGCTGCAAGTTTTGAGCAGTTTGTTGCTGGGTCAGAAAGAAATCTTTCTTGCTTGGTTTGCAGACTGTGTGTTCACCCCTCTGAGACCAAGGCCAGGAGGTTGTGACCCCTCAGAGATGGAGCACAGGTTAGAGGTCACCACTCAGAGGCGGAGCCTGGCCTGGAGTTTACACCAGCAAAGTACCATCACTGAAGAACTACTGAAAGTGACTGTCTCCCTAGAAATGTTTAAAATGAAAGAGTGAATGAATATGTGTGTGTGTGTGTGTGTGTGTGTGTGTATATATACATATATATATATATATGTATGTATATATATATATATATAGGCAGGGGCAGACAAAATATCACCTAGAGTTCCATCTTGTAGAGGGAGCTGTTAAACTCTCATAAGATTTCATTTTTTCTTATCTGTCTTAAACATGTATTATCAAATACGTGATCATTTTATATGTGAAATTTTAGTTATTTAATTAACTTTAAATTATAATTGTTTCCCAAGTCATTATCTACCCAAAAATCGTTTCCAGGAACAGAGTCCTAATAATTATTAAGGACTCTGTGTTCATTAACATACTTACAGAATGTGTATAGGTACGCAGCATTGTTATCAGTTCTGAGCATGTTGTATTGGAAAAATTCTGGACAGGGAGGTTATCAGGAGACTCAAGTTCTGATATTGACTGTCAATAAACTAATAGGTTCTATATGCTTACATCTAAGGGCTGATGAAAAGGGCTACTATGAAAAATCATGGCTACTTAGGGTAAGCTAAGATAGTACAGGAATTATCTGGAGTAGATTCTACTAATATGTACCAAAGTCCAGTGTTTTCCTGCATAGCCATCTCTGTTACTTAGAAATTCTGTATTATGTAGTTATATTTGGTTAACACCTATTCTCTTCTTTTTTCTTCTTCCTTTAACCATTAATCCATTTTCCCAAACAACCGTGGACTCATCTAATCGTTCTTTTAGACATTAAAAACAAAAATTGTCTATTGTCTTATAAATTCCAGGCATGTGTATTAGGTTCTAGGAATAAAGGGGTGACCAAATGAGAAAGGTTCTCGCCTTTTTGAATTTTACACTCCATGATGAGGGAGAAGCCACAGATAATTATTCTATGGAAGATGTACTGAATTGGATTAAAAGTGCATGAAAACACACCAGTTAGAAGTTTGTTCAGAACGACGTTGCTCGCTCATGTATGCCTGTTCTCTGGCATAATTATAAGCAGTGCCCTTTCACTCTAAAAAATGCTTCATTTTAGGTAATAGATGATAAAGCCTCTGTATGTATCAAAATTTACAAGGTAGCAGCTGCCCACCCCAACCTTTATTTTACAAATAAAGAAAATGAAATTCTGATTGGTGTGGTAACTTTACTATGATGACATAGCTAATTAATGATAGAAATACACAGCTTCATAGGACAGAAAAAATGATACAAGCCATCCATGAGTGACAGTTCACCATAGATCTGTGATCTTAGAAATTAACCTAATGCTCTAAGCCACACAGTCATGAATATGTGAATTCTGATATCGTCCTGTGCTGTGGCAGTTAAAAGAGAGCATATTCTTGAAAGTCCTAGAACAATAGATTGAAAAATATCCTCAATGTTAGCCCCTCTGCCAGCAGAGAAAATACTCTTACCCCACTAGAGCATTTATAGAATAAGAGATCTCTCACAGGTACTTTTTTAATATTTATTTTTTATTGAAGTTTCTTTTGCCAACATATACTATAATACCCAGTGCTGATCCCATCAAGTGCCTTCCTCAATGCTTGACACCCAGTGACCCCAACCCCCTACTCATCTCCGCTTCTGCATTACTTTGTTCATTTCCCAGAGTTAGGATTCTCTCAAGGTTTGTCTCCCTCTCTATTTTTTCCTACTCAGTTTCCCTCCTTTCCCTTATAATCCCTTTCACTATTTCTTATATTCCCCATATGAGTGAAACCATATAATGATTGTCCTTCTCCAATTGACTTACTTCACTCAGCATAATACCCTCTCATCCACGTCGAAGCAAATGGTAGGTATTTGTCCATTCTAATGGCTGAGTAATATTCCATTATTCCACACACATTATATATATATCACATATTATATATCTATCTATCTATCACATATTAGATATATATATATCACATCTTCTCTATCCATTTATATGTCAGTGGACATCATGGCTCATGCCAGTTTAGCTGTTGTGGACATCGATGCTATAAACATTGGGGAGCAGGTGTCTCAGCTTTTCACTGCATCTGTATCTTTGGGGTAACTCCCCAGCAGGGCAATTGCGGAGTCGTAGGGTAGCTCTATTTTTAACTCTTTGAGGAACCTCCACACTGTTTTTCAGAGTAGCTGAACCAGTTCACATTCCCACCAAGTTCCCAACAGTTCCCCTGTCTCCACATCCTCTCCAACATTTGCTGTTTTCTATCTTCTTAATCTTCTTAATCTTAATCTTCTTAATCTTCTTAATCTTCTCACTGGTGTGAGGTGGTATCTCACTGTGGTTTTGATTTGTATTTCCCTGATGGCCAGTGATGCAGAGCATTTTCCCATGTGCTTATTGGCCATGTGTAGGTCTTCTTTGGTGAAATGTCTATTTATGTCTTTTGCCCATTTCATAATTGGATTGTTTGTTTCTTTGCTGTTGAGTTTAATAAGTTTTTTTTATAGATCTCGGATAGTAGCCCTTTATCTGATAGGTCACTTGCAAATATCTTCTCCCATTCTGTAGGTTGTCTTTTATTTTGTTGACTGTTTCTTTTGCTGTGCAGAAGCTTTTTATCTTGATTAAGTCTCAATAGTTCATTTTTGCTTTTGTTTCCTTTGCCTTCATAGATTTATCTTGCAAGAAGTTGCTGTGGCCAAGTTAAAAAAGGGTGTTGCCTGTGTTATCCTCTAGGATTTTGAGGAATTCTCACCTCACATTTAGATCTTTCATCCATTTTAAGTTTATCTTTGTGTATGGTGTAAAAGCATTGTCTAGTTTCATTCTTCTGCACATGGCTGTCCAATTTTCCCAGCACCATTTATTGAAGAGTCTGTCCTTTTTCCTGTGGATATTCTTTCTGGTTTTGTCGAATATTGACCATAGAGTTGAGGGCCCATTTCTAGGTTCTCTCTTCTGTTCCATTGACCTATGTGTCTGTTTTTGTGCCAATGCTACACTGTCTTGAGGATCACAGATTTGTAGTACAGCTTGAAATCCAGCATTGTGATGCCCCTGGCTCTGGTTTTCTTTTTCAATATTCCCTTTGCTGATTCCATACAAATCTTAAGATGATTTTTTCCAACTCTCTGAAGAAAGTCCATAGTATTTTGATAGGGATTGCATTGAATGTGTAAATTTCCCTGGGTAGCATAGACATTTTCACAGTATTAATTCTTCCAATCCGTGAGCATGGAATATTTTTCCATCCCTTTGTGTCTTCCTCAAAATCTTTCAGAAGTGTTCTGTAGTTTTTAGGGCATAAATCCCTTACCACTTTGGTTAGGTTTATTCCTAGGTATCTTATGGTTTTGGGTGCCATTGTAAATGGGATTGACTCCTTGATGTCTCTTTTTTCAGTCTCATTTTAGTTTATAGGAATTCCACTGATTACTATGCATTGATTTTGACTCCTGCCGCATGGCTGAATTGCTGTATGAGTCCTAGCAATCTTGGGGTGGTGTCTTTTGGGTTTTCTACACACAGTAACGTGTCATGTGCAAAGAGGGAGAGTTTGCCTTCCTCTGCCAGTTTAAATGCCTTTTATTTCTTTTTGTTGTCTGATTCCTGAGGCTAGGACTTCTAGTACTATGTTGAATAGCAATGGCGAGAGTGGACATCCCTGTCATGTTCCTGATCTTAGGGGAAAGGCTCTCAGTTTTTCTCCATGGAGAATGATATTTGCTGTGGGCTTTTCATAGATGGCTTTTGAGATGCTGAGGAATGTTCCTTCTATCCCTACACTGTGAAGAGTTTTGATCAGGAATGGATGCTGTATTTTGTCAAATGCTTTCTCTGCATCTATTGAGAGGATCCTATGGTTCTTGTTTTTTTCTCTTGTTGATGTGATCTATCACATTGATTGTTTTATGAGTGTTAAACCAACCTTGCATCTCAGGGATAAATCCCACTTGGTCATGGTGAATAATCCTCTTAATGTACTGTTGGATCCTATTGGCTAGTATCTTGTTGAGAAATTTTGCATCCATGTTCATCAGGGATATTGTTCTATAATTGTCCTTTTTGGTGGGGTCTTTGGTTTTGGAATCAAGGTGATGCTGGCCTGTTAGAACAAATTTTGAAGTATTCCATCCCTTTTTATCCTTCAGAACAGCTTTAGTAGAATATTATTTCCTCTTTAAACATTTGATAGAATTCCCCTCAGAAGCCATCTGGCCCTGGAATTTTGCGTCGTGGCAGGTTTTTGATAACTGCTTCAATTTCCTTGTTGGTTATTGGCCTTTCAGGTTTTCTATTTCGTTTTGTTCTAGTTTTGGTCATTTGTGATTTTTCCAGAAATGCATCCATTTCTTCTAGATTGCCTAATTTATTGGCTTATAGCTGCTCATAAAATGTTTTTTAAAATCATTTGTATTTCCTTGGTATGGTTCTGATCCCTCCTCTTTCATTTGTGATTTTATTACCTTGAGGGTTTTTTTTTTCTCTTTAATAAGGCTGGCTAAGGGTTTATCTATCTTATTAATTCTTTCAAAGAACCAACTCCTGTTCTTCTTTTTTTATCTGTTCTGCAGTTCTTCTGGTCTCTGTTTCATTGAGTTCTGCTTGAATCTTTATTATCTCCCCTCTTCTGCTTGGTGTAGGCTTTATGTGCTGTTCTTTCTCCAGTTCATTTAGGTGCAAGTTTAGCTTGTGTATTTGAGTTATTTCCAGTTTTTTGAAGGAGACTTGTATTGAGATGTATTTCCTTCTTGGGACCTCTTTGCTGTATCCCAGATTTTTTGAATGGTTGTATCTGCATTTTCATTAGTTTCCCTGAATCCATAGATTCTTCTCTAATTTCCTGGTTGACCCATTCATCTTTTAGTAGGATGCTCTTTAACCTCCATGTGTTTGAATTTCTTCCAAATTTCTTCTTATGACTGAGTTCTAGTTTCAAAGCATTGTGGTCTGAAAATATGCAGGGGGGCAATCCTATCTTTTGGTATCGGTTGAGACCTCATTTGTGACCTAGTGTGTGGTCTATTCTGGAGAAAGTTCCATGTGCACTTGGGAGGAATGTGTATTCAGTTGTGTTCAGTTAGAAAGCTCTGTAAACATCTGTGAAATCCATCTGGTCCAGTGTATAATTTAAGGCCCTTGTTTCTTTGGTGATGTCATGCTTAGAAGATCTGATATTTACTGACAAGGACTGTGTTGAAGTCTCCTACTATTAGTGTATTATTTTATTTTTTTCTTCCTCTACTTATTGAATTAAAATTTATTTCAAAAGGTAAAGTTTATATATCCTTTGAATAAATAAGAAGTCAAAAATTTTAGAATTAAGTAATAAGTCTTCAACATTATAAAGCCATATATAGCAGTAATTAAAGTAGTGGTAATGTCACAGAAAATGATAAAAATGTCACAGAATTCAAATCACAACTTGGATTCTCAATGATTCAAGTGTCTTATCTTACACAATAAGAGTTTGGTCAATTTTAAGATAAACTTCCTCCAGATATGCTGTCCTCAAGTCCTCTAATCTTGTGGTCCATCAGCTCACACAATGGGATAGTTGGTTGCTGTGGCAATTCTACAATGGTTGTTCTGGTCTTAGGCCATTTTTATATAGCCATTCCAGCCCCATTCTGGACCCCAACTGTTCTTGATAATCCAAAATTTATTATTTGAGTCTGTTCCTACAAAGCCATAGCCAGCCACCCGAACACCATGATCTAGATCTTTGCAGCTGCAGTCTGGATCAAATTAAATGCCTGCTTTGTAGAACTGGAAATGCCTGCATCAGTAGCAACAGAGATGGGCCCTAGAGTTGCCACTGCCTTCATTAGGGTCTTTTCCCATTGAGGGAGGTCCATGAAGCCAGTGTCATTGGCAGCAGAACACTCAGTCTTGTAGTTACAGGTCTCTATGTCCTTTCCAAGATATGGATAAGATTCCTCTGAATCCAGGCCTCCATTGTCTTTAACATGATGAAAGGTGTTATCCATCAGGCCACCACTGCAGCCCTCATTGCCTTGAGCCTTAGAGCAGTCCACCAGGTTCTGCTCACTCAGTGGCACAAGTTTGCCTGTTTTCCGGAACATCTGTCTTTTGAGGGCACCAGTTGCACTAAAAGTCCAACAAGAACCACACTGACTCTGATTCTGCACAGGAGTTACGTAGCCTTTCTCTCTCCAGTCCACAGATTTGGGGATCTCAGCAAAGATAGGTTCTTGGAACACTTTCCCTTTCTTGTGCTTCTGGTTTTGAAAGTCATTCATCACCTGCCTGAATTCTTCATTGGTCATGTCACCAAAGGTATTCATCGCCATTGTGAAGCCATGTTTCCCTTGGCTATATTCTCAATTATGCAGTTCAATCATTTTCATATTCTCCCACACTGCTCTCCTCTATCCTTCTTCATTCATGCCATATAATCTGTGCATTGCCTTCCACTGGTACCATTATGCATTTAAGCTTTCATCGAGTTTTGGAGCTGCTGAGGCTATTCACAAGCAAAGGGCAGTCAAGAAGAGTGAACAATTCATGTTTCAAAAACCTGCGGCATCCACAGCTGCGCAGGTGCACCCCACGGATCGCCAAGGCCCATGAGTCTAGTGTATTATTTTCTAAGTATCTCTTTACTTTGGTTATTAATTGATATACTTGGCATTATTAATTGATATACTTGGCATCTCCCACATTAAGAGCATACATATTCATGATTGGTAGGTCTTCTTGCTGGATTGATCCTTTAAGTATGATATAGTGTCTGTCTTCATCTCTTACTACAGTCTTTGGGATAAACTTTAATTGATCTGATTTGAGGATTGCTACCCCAGCTTTCCTTTGAGGAGCATCTGAATGGTAGATGGTTTCCACTCCTTCATTTACAGGCTGGAAGTGTCCTTAGGTCTAAAATGAGTCTTTTGTAAGACAGAAAATAGATGGGACTTTCTTTTTTATCCAGTCTGATACCCTGTGTCTTTTGATGGGATCATTTAGCCCATTCACATTCAGAGTAACTATTGAAAGATATGAATTTATAGTGTTATCGTAATACCTATTCTGTCCCTGTTTTTGTGGATTATTTCCTTGAGCTCCCTCTTTCTTTTACAGGGTCCCCTTTAATATTTATTGTAGAGATGGTTTGGTGGTCACATAGTCTTTCAGTTTCTGCCTATTCTGGAAGCTCTTTTTCTCTCCAATTCTGAATGAAAGTCTTCTTATTTAGGACCCTGAATATATCCTGCCAGCCCTTTCTGGCCTGACCGGTCTCTGTGGAGAGGTCTGCTGTTAATCTGGTATTTCTCCCCATATAAATTAAGAATCTCTTGTCTCATGCTGCATTAAGAACTTTCTCTTAAATGTTTGGGAAAAATCAGAAAGGGAGACAGGACATAAGAACTCCTAACTCTAAAATAAATTTATTATCAAAAAAAGAATTTTCTCTTAATCTTTGAAATTTGCAAGCTTCACTATTAAATGTGAGGTGTTGAATGGTTTGTATTGATTGGGGTGGGGGGAATCTCTAACTCTTGGATCTGAATGCTTGTTTCCCTCCCCAAATTAGGGAAGTTCTCAACTATGGTTTGTTCAAATATACTTTGTGGTCCTGGGATCCCTGGGTGGCGCAGTGGTTTGGCGCTTGCCTTTGGCCCAGGGCGCGATACTGGAGACCCGGGATCAAATCCCACATCAGGCTCCCGGTGCATGGAGCCTGCTTCTCCCTCTGCCTATGTCTCTGCCTCTCTCTCTCTCTGTGTGACTATCATAAATAAATAAAAATTAAAAAAAAATTTTATACTTTGTGGTCCTATCTATCTCTCAGTCTCTTCTGGAGTCAAATTATATGTAAATTCTTCCTTATCAAGCTATCATTTATTTCCCTAACCCTTTCTTCATTGGCTCTTAATTGTTTTTCTCTTTTTTCCTCAGCTTTCTTCCTTACCATCAACTTGTCTTCTATGTCACCCATTCTCTCTTCCACCTCATTAACCCTAGCAGTTAGGAAATCCAGTTTGGATTGCATCTCATTTAATCTCTTTTTAATTTAGGCCTGATTAGATCTCACTTCTGCAATAACAAAGTCTCTAGAGTCCTTTAGGCTTTTTTCCAGAGCCATCTGTAGCTTTGTATTTGTACTTCTGAATTGACTTTTTGACATTGGATTTAAATCCAAATTCTGTAACTCTGTTATTGGTTCTTTCTTTTTTGGTGAATTCTTCCTTCTAGTTACTTTATCCAGTGCAGAGTGGCTGTATGAGTGGGTTGAAACAAAAATATCAACCACACCCTAAGTAAAATATACCCTAGATGATTCCGAAGAGGTCAGAGACCATAAATAAATAAATAAATAAATAAAACAGAACAACATAAAACAAAAGGATCACTAAAGTGAAAAACAAATTTTAAAACAAATTAGTAAAAATAAAGGGCCAAAAACCACAGAGAATAAGAAAAAGAAAGTAAAAAAGAGAAAAAAGGGGGGGGGGGCGGGGGATGGTGGTGGTGAATAAATGATAGTGGAGATAATGTAGTCTACCTGAGGGGTCCTAGAGGGTATTCCTCTTGGTTTTGAGTGTATTTTGTTCTGTATGTTAGAGGATGCTCTATCCTAAATTTATATATACCATCAATACTTATTTAAAGCCCCAACTTTGAACACCAAAACAAGATAAAAGAGGGGGGCGCAGAATGGGAAGGAAGAGAGAATATAATCTCACAGAATGAATCAGCACATTATTCCACTTGTTTCTGGGTGTATGTTGACGTGTGTTAAAAGGTATTAACTTACACCATTGTAAAACAAAACGAGGCAGAATAAACAAGAAACAAAAACCCATAACTCATATATCTCCCAAAATTAAATTATGTTGAAGGGAATCCAGAAGTGAAAAATACATCTAAGACATATAATTGTAGAAATATGAAAGTCAAAAAGGAAAAAACTTAAAAATGAAGAGGTGGTAAAATATTATAGTTAAGGTGGGAAAAGAGAAAAAATACTGGAAATTTTTAGTCTAATATGAAAATGAGTCATAATGGAAAAGGGGGGGAAAAGGGGCCCTCTAGTTCTAGATTCTATTTTCCCTTGATTTTCCCTCAGTCATGGAGATTTCAGTGCTGCTTGGTCAATAAACTTGCTCTTCCCCAGTTCTTCCAGCTGGTCTCCTGGGGGAGGGGCCTGCTGTGCTGATTCTCAGGTGTCTGTGCCTGGGGGAGATGCCCCATCCCCTGCCAGGTGCCGGGCTCAGTGAGAGCTGTGCTCCTCGGAGTGCCCCTCCCCACTTTATTCTTATTTATTTATTTAGCCTTTCTATCTTTTAGAAAGCCAAAACTTTTCTCTCTGTAGCATACCAGCTATTCTCTCTTTGAATCTCAGGTCGAATAAGTAGGTGTTCAGGATGTTTTGAAATTTATCTAGGTAAGTTTGTCAGGCCAGGTGAGTTGAGGGCCCCAACTCTTCCACCATCTTGCTCTTCCCTCCTCTCTCACAGGTACTTAAACATGGATTAAATTGAAGAATTTTTGGAATTTTCAGAGTGGCAGTGCAAAGACTATTTGGATTAATTAGAAGATAGTTAATCAAAAAATAGCATAGACAAGTTCCTTTTCAAATGAGGAAAGAAAGCTAATGTGAACCTAGAGGACTAACATGGTTATCCTTCACAGCATAATAATAATAAGCCCAGTCCACCTAGAAGAGGTGTAAGGACTTACCCTGTCTTTATTGCAACTTTTAATAGCTTCAAGTTCAATGTAGGAGTTAAGACATATTATACTACAGTAAATCTTGTCAAATATCTCAAAATTGGGAAAAAAAAGAAAAGAAGTTTTGTGGATATGGAAAGAAATGTTAAGTTCTCCTACCATTTTGGTATTTTTTAAAACATATGTGTCCAAAGCAATAGCTTTATGTGACATATTGGATACCTTTAATGAAACATAATATGTATAGAATCATTTATTTGAGGAACTTTCTGAGTTTTTTCAGGATGATAATTTAGCACAATGTGGAACAAACTTGCTCAGAAACTTTACACAAGTAGATCTTTTGCAAAAGCATACGGTAAACTTTAGTGGTTTATTTGACAATTATTGAGTAGTATCCCATGTGATTTTCATAAATCTTCTTAACAATAACAGTTTTTTTTAAATTTCGCTACAAAGATATTTTAAATAGTTTGCTTAACGTGAGGTGTTTGGGTATTTATCCCATAGATCATTAACCCAGGAACTTTGCCAAGTGTGTATTTATAATTTTTCCTGAGTACTCAACCTGGCACTAAATATTTCCTTATGGCATATCATAATGGAAAACAATGACATGTAACATTAAATAAGTTAGGGATATGTTTCAGATAGCATTTCTGATAGCCAAATATAACTATCTCTTTAAAAAAGTGAAATTATGACTGAAAATATGATGAAAACATATATCTGGATGATTTTTGGAAGAGTTCCTTAACAGCTTTTGTTATTGTTAAAAACTTAAATAAGAGACTTAAACTTAGGTTTTTAATTGGTAACCTCTAGTTTTCTGAGAAGCAAATTGTAATGAATATGTCATTTGTCATATTGTAACTTGCTTTTTTAATTATAAAGCTGACTTTGACATTTTAATTCTATTTCACACCTTTTAAATATTTACTGATTTCATACAACTGACTGTACCCCATTTCTCTGTATCTCTTTTAACAAGTATATAAATCAGAAATATACTGTAACAAAGGCTTGACTCATGGAATATGTGAAAAAGACCAGTGTCTTGCACTTGTATAGACACTTCTCACAAATTATTGCAGATTTTTCTAAATGTTCTGCTTATACAGTTTCCTTATTCAATATCTGTCATGTTTATTGAATTTGATGTCTTGAAAGTGCATCAGAATAAGCTTTTGGAGGGTAAGAAGGGGTTGGAAGTGTTCACTTCATTTTGGTCTCATCTTGTGAGGAAATCATTTGACTCTTGAAGGAAGAAAGTTGCAATGGTGATCGAAGGAAATATCTATTATTTCTATGCTACTTCTAATTTTAAAAATACCTGACAAAATTCAGGGATGCCTAAATAATGAGGCAAGATATCTGACCTTTATGATTTTAGTCCTGCAAGGTTATGTTTCTATTATGGGTTGAATTTTGTTTCCCCAAAAGGTGTTGAATTCCCAATCCCCAGTTCTTAACCCCAGGTTTTTATGAATGTAACCTCATTTGGCCTTTGTAGATGATGAAGTTCAAAATAGTGATGAACTGATCATATTTTATTAGCATACTATATTACTTCATACATGTGAAGTGTAACACTCACCCAGGGAATTTTGCCAAATCGAGGAATAGGTTCTAAGACTCTCATAAGCCATATATGATACCAGACTACTAAGGAGGAGGATATAGAATGAAAAATATAGTTTCCAATGCTTGACGGAAACATCAAGCATTCATTTTCTGCACATTTCAGTGGCCTATACTACTTACTTGCAAGAAGAGGATGTGTGTGTCCGGTGGGTGCAGGATCTGACATGAGGTAAAAGTATCATGCTCCATAGGAGCCAATATATTTTGTTACAGTTTCTTAGACATAGCTTCTAGAGGCCTCTCAAGACATAATGCATAGAATCATCATACTCATAAGAAGCTATGGCTTCTTATCTAGTAGTTTTTAGATCTCTGAGTCCAGATTAAATTTGCCAACAGAGGTTATTTTCAATCATAATCTTTGTTGCTTAGAAACATAGAGGACATACCACCTTATTAAGTTGCCAGGGGAACAGAGTTAGAAAATTAACCTAAAGTCAAATTCTCATGAAGAAGGATAAAAGGTTTCATTAATCTATTACCCATAATACTTAGTAACATAATATTAGTGGAATTAAGCCACTCTCTAGTAGTATTTTGCACTTGGAGGATGTTGGATACAGTAAACCATTGAGTATTTTCACTATGTTCAGCTCAGTATTCGAGGTGTAGTATACTCTAAGAGATCTATGGGGCTGTAGTACACCTCCATGGGGTAAATGTAAACCCTTGTACATTTATGAAGAAACCATGATCCACATTAAGTAACTACTTCCTTTGTCAAAATAACCATTATCTTCCGTGTTTCTTTTCTCAGTCATTACTCCTGTGTTTCTAGGACTTTTTGCTCTAGCATACCCTCTAGTCCTTTTATTCCACTACACCTTCAAATATTCTTGCTGACTTAATCATAACTCTTTTGTGCTACAATCAACTTTATCAAGAACTTTCTTCTCTAGGAAACTTACAAAAATAATAATATTTTTGCTCATCGTCTTGGGGCATATATTGCTTAATTAATAAGCTGTTTCCATATTTTAGTAATATGTTTGAATTTCACCAGGAATCCTTAAATCATCAGCTTCAGGGAATTTTTATCAAGGGATATTCAGGCAACATATCCAGTATTTAAAAGATATTACTTTGGGCATGTGTTCTGTTTACAGCCCTAATATCCTTTAATCATGTTCTATTGTTGTCATGTGTGAAGTTGATTCTATTAAATGTTTTATTTTTATTTTGACTTGTCATTGGATTATAATGTTAAATCATTTTCTATTTTCTTGTCCTTATACTTGTGAATAATATATGTTTACTTTTTGTGTTTGAAGCTGACTTTCATGTTTTCTCTTTTCCCTTTTTTGTAATTGAACTTCTTTACACTGCTCCAGAACCAGAAGTTCAAACAAAATGTAACCACATAAACACACATACACAAAGACCCTTATCAAAAAGCAAAAAAAAAAAAAAAAAAAAAAAACAGAAAACAAATTTAACTTTGATCTTGATCTTGTGCAGCTATGGTTTCCTTAGATCTATACTAAGAAAAATTTCACAAATCTTGTTCTTAATTTTTGAAGAGCACCTAAACACTCACACACAGCCTGCAGAGTACAACACATCGGTTAATTGAATAGACTTATAGAGTCACCATAAAGCATATTAATGCAAATCTTTTAATAAGGGCAAAAGATACTATAAAGCAGAAAAAAAAAGAGACTTCAGGCAAGATTTAGGGGCCCCAAAACTTCCAGAAGCACCTGCCTTAAGCCTTGCTATGAACACAAGGATGTATTTTGTTTCTAGATTGAATTACCAAAATTTGTAAAACAAATACTAATTTGGGGAGAGCAACTCGAAAGTTTCCAGTGAGGTCTTTCATGACCCTGTTTACATAATTAATTCAGGCTAACTGGTTACACAAGGTGTAAGCTATCAATAAACCAACTGGGCCTAAGAGCCACAAGGGAGTTTCAGGTATTAAATAGCACATGATAAATCATTAGTAAATGCCTAAAGGTAAATGCCTTTATCTTGGCTGAAAGACAGTGCCGGATTTCCAGGCATCCACACAATAAGCACAGAGCTGTGTGACTAGAGCTGAAAATAACTCTATACTAAATGATAATTGCATGTTCATTATTATAGGGTCTTTATAAAAATAATAAAAATATCAAAATTCAAACAAATTGCCTTTTTAGAAATATTAAGTATGCTTGTATAATAAGATAGCTTTGGCTATATGAAAAATCATCCCAAAGATTCAATGGTTTAAAACAACAATCTTTTATTTAGCTCCTGATTCTGCTATTTAGCAATTTGGGCTGGGCTCAGCTAGGCTCATCTTCTAGTTTAAAATGCGTCTGTTTATGTGTGTACAGTGAGCTGCTGGGTTGATTGGTTTCTTGTTGCTTTGGAAGACCTCTGATATGGTTCATTGCTGTTTTATTGGCCTCTCATGACATGTTGATAGGATGCCTTGGTAGGGTTCCCAGAGTGAAAGTCTGCAAGATTTTTTGAAGTCTAGTCTCAGAGCTGGTACAGTGGCCACATTTTATTGGCTAGAACAAGCATCATAGAAGCAGATACCGTGATGGTAGTTGGGGTGTAAGTTATTTATTATGAACTAACATCTATAAAAGAAAAAGAGAGGAAATAGGATTGGGTGGAGGAAGAAGTTGATCTGCATGTAGATCCAACAGTCTCAGCCAATGTGGAAAGCTTCAGAGTAAGGCTTATCTGTCAGAGTATCCTGCATTAGACCACAAAGACTAGATTCTTATTCTCCTGTCTTGCTCAGGCACTGAAATTAGGAAAAAGAATGACTTTAGGTAATAATGGTTCTTTCTAACTGAGGCAGAATGATCACAGTAAGCTCTCTAATGACTATATCTCATAGCTAGTCAGTAAGTATTCCCTTGAAGGGGAATCTGGGCAACCCAGATTCAAGGAGAGAGAAAATAGATTTGGCAACCTAAGGCCAACTGACACAGGTGATGCCAACTGTGACCATGTTTACCTACTTTCATGACATTCAAGGGTACCTTGAACACAATTTGTACTTAATACAAATTTATCTAATTGAATGAACTGCCAAAAAGCAAATAAGTACATGGAAGGTTATCAAGTAGGTACATTGCATGGTAAGTAGGTATAGTAAGCACATCTACTTTCTTGTTTCTAGATGAAATTATATGATCTCTGCTCTTAGGGATGACTATTGTCAACTATACATTCAGCATCCTAAATACAATTCTTGAGTTGCTAAGTGGTTTCACTTTATAATTAATGGTCTTATCCTTTTCCCATTCTAGACAGGCTAGGCACTTTCATATCATTTCACTATCTGAAATATGATTTGATTTTTCACTCATCTACTAAAATTTGATAGCCTGGTCTGCCAAAAAGAAAAACTTAGACAAGAGTCCAAGAGGGCTGAGATGTAACCCAACATATTCACCTAAATTTTGTATTAATTCTGGGCAGAACATTCTCATTTGTGGCCTTATCAGTAGTAAAATAGAAATTCCTAAGTACTTTGCCCTCTTTATCTTTTACCATTTTTTTTAGCACAGGTTTTGTGACTTATCTTTTCAAACTATTTTTCATTTGGAACTTATTCCATCTAGTAAATGCTTCCTGTTAAGTCCTTAATTACAGACTTCATTTATCCACTTTTATTTTATTTCACATTGATTTTTCTCAGGGTGTCTTTCATGAATCTGCATCTTGGTATCAGCTCCCTTCTCATTTTGCAGAGGTGAGCTATCAGATGGCAGCTGGTTCATAGATCGGTCGACTTGTCATATGCTTTTCAAGTTAGCAAAACTAATTGTGGATGAGTAAAGGAAAGCCTGGCATTCTTTTTGAAGCAACAACAAGACACTTGAAGGATTTGTTCTTTACGTTGGGTAATTATTGGTAACTGGTGGCTTAATGTAGAAGAACTGTAACTATGTAGCCTTCAGGGAGATGTTCTCTATTCCTAGCAATGGGTCTCAGCTGTCAGTGTGAGAGTCACTTTTCAGAAAATCCCCAAATTTTGCAGTCTGAATCTAAGCACTGTGTCACCAACATCATGACTATGCCCTGGACATGACAAATAGTAATAAGAGAAAAATATTTTACAGCTATCCAGACAAATTCATTGCTGTAATACCAACATATAATGTAATAATAGCATAAGATTTCTGTATGTGTGATAGCACCGTTGCCAACATGTTCTGTAGGGAAAAATGTGTCTCACTGGATTGGAAAGAAAAACACAAAATTATGGGACACCTGGTGACTCAACAGTTGAGTGTCTGCCTTTGGCTTAAGGCATGATCCCCAAATCCCGGTATTGATTACCACGTTGGGCTTCCTGCATCTCCATCTGCTTATGTCTCTGCCTCTCTCTCTGTCTCTCATGAATGAATAAATAATAAAAATTTTAAAAAACACACAAAATTCTGACTAAACACTCCATCAGTAAAGAATGTGCTAGCATAATTAAGAACTATTTGGATATGATATTATTTATTAATATTATTATATTGGAAAACAGCAAGCAAAAACTAACAGAGAAGTGTGAGGTGAATAATAGAAACAAAACTCAGATGGAGTAAATGTGGGCCATTCTTTGAGTTGACACTCTATTCATGATTATAAATGAAACCTATTGTTAGTGTTATAAATGAGACTTATATTTAATATTTCCAGGTAGGTCCAAATGTTTTCTAAAACAGCAATTAAAAAACAGTGTCTGTACTTGGCTGAATTTTAAGTAATTCACCTAAAGGGAAATGCTTTCAAGCAATATATATATATATATATATTGTCCTAGAGTGGTTTCGTTTTTGTTTCTTTGCTTCAGAAGGCAAGAAAGGTTGTTAAAAATAGGCAGGGTTAGAATATACCATATTGGCAAACAATTTACTCAGGAAATTTACTATGGGGAATTTACTATGGGGGATTACTCCCCCAATTTACTATGGGAAATGTGAAAAGTTGTTAAAAAAAATGACAAGAGATTATTACCTCGCTTTTTTCATTGAACAATTAAATTCTAGTTGAATTTCTATAACATTGATTAATTTAGAACACCAAGATGCAGAAACATCAACTCATGGTTGTGTAGGGATCCCCTGATTCAGTTGAAGTAAATGTATCACTCGATACATTTCCTTTTGTCAAAAGTTTTGTATTACATGACTTAAATTATTCTGTATATAACATTTTGAAATTTAGCATTTAGAGGAAACTTCATATATAAGTGCTAGGTAACTCAAGCTACCAAATTTCGAAGCTATTTTTGTCCCCAATTGAGTTAATTCTCTATTTTCCATAATCTCTTAAACACTTCACTTGGAAATAGAAGACATGTTTCACCAACAACCTGTTTAAATTTAAAATTCCACAGCTATAGGATCAAGTAGGCAGTAACTTGGCAAGTGTATTTTTTCTAGGGTTTAAGGTAAAGAAGCTAAAATGAAACATGAAATAGTTAAGATCATTATTTGCATATATATAGAATCTTGCATTTTATCTGGGTTGTAAATCTTTCGTTCAGTTAAGTCAGCTGAATTCAAATTTCCTTTTTATTTATGGTCTTTTCTTAGATTCTTGAAATGGATAAAGCAAAATCAAGAGAAGATATTCATCAACACACATTGTTGTGACTTATTAAGGTCATGTTACTCCTTATCAGAACTAAGCCAGAGTTGACTACTCACTCCCCCTGACATTGAGTCACTGCCATATTCTCCATCCAGCTCCAAAATAAAGTAGCAGATTTTTAAGGGTGGAATAAGAAAAGCACAGGTGGTACCACCTACTGTAAATGCTTTAGTTCTTCTTAGATCAGTAACAGCTGTTGGTCTTCTCAGTGTTAAAAAGCAAAACAAGGCGTAGAATGTGGGCTATTGACGTTGTGCAGCAATACCATTTGTTTGCGCAGATCATGATAACCAACAGCAACTTGAGAAGTGTTTCCTTTTTGGGCTTTTGGTAAAAAATCTTCAGGCCTGACTGCCTACCTTGCAAATAGTGCTGTTGATCTATTGATTAATTCTGGACACATTATAAACTATATAACTACCATGTGTTTTAATCTCACTAATCTGAGAGTGTACATTATATAGTTTAAAGGGATTTTAAGAATTAATGAGCATCTGTTTCATCCTGTCTAGGCATATGGGGGAGAGAGGTGAAAAGAAAAGGGGACAAACTGTTTTGAGGTTTGTGATAATGTTACCTTAAATGCCCCCTCTCACTGAGGCTAGGACTACCCTCTCTCATCTTTTACAAGAAGCCAGGCTTTCCACTCATTGAGGGTACAGCAAGAAGTAAAATTGCATATTTGTGATTAGGACTGGGCCACCGAAGAAGAGTCTTAGGTATAGGGCTGGTCATTTGTTGGAAGAAAAGGAGTCTTAATTAGAATAATTAAAGGGAGGTAGCACATGTGGGCATGATTTAGGCTATCTTCAAGATGCTGTGTGGTTCACCTTGATGGATAAAGTGTGTAATAGGATATTCTAGATCACAGCATCAGTCAGGCAAGAGTGTGTTTCCATTTGGTCTATTTTGAAACAGGATCCTAAGTAAGGCATAAATAGGAGAAAGCAGTCAGAAAATAGCTCCTAGGGAGCAAGGTTTATAACAAGATTAACATCAGCCTGCCCAGAACGATGACGTCTGAGGATATCCTGATATCCTGAAGATGTATTCAGAAATAAATCAGCAGCTCGGTACGGCTGAGGCTGGGTATTAGTAATGATTAGGCCAAGAGTTGACAGAAGTTGGAAAACACAAAGGTAAATAAAAGAATTTATAGCAGTAGCTTAGTAACACTAAGCATTTAAAAGAATAAAGTTCAGTGTATCATACAGAAAATAATGGCAAGTCTTCCTGTAGTTCTAGAATCAATTCCAGGAATTTGCCTTTTAAAACCCCAAATGATTTCAATATGGAAGATCCTTCCCCCCAAATTACAATTTATAAGCAGTGCTTACTGTCTATCAAGGAAATAAATGAATGTCTAAACAAACATAATAAATGGTAAAAAGTGGTACATTGCAATAAGAGAGGTATGGGCATCAGGGACAGCATTAGGATTGTTTTGAATTCACTTCGACTTTTAAGAGTATTCATCAGGGATAATGTAAAGAGGGGGATAATCTCGGGGAGTTGTAAACTGCTTAGCAGATGTATGCAGGTGGGTTGTCTCATGTTACACTCACTCTAAATATCCAGAGGAAGATAATATCGTGCAAGGTGCCTGGGTGGCTCAGATAGTTAAGCATCTGCCTTCTGCCCAGGTCATGATCCTGGAGTCCTAGAATGGAGCCCCACAGCAGATTCACTCCTCAGAGGGGAGTTTGCTTCTCCCTCTCCTGTAGCTCTGCCTTGCTCATGTGGTCTCTCTCTTTATTAAATAAAGAAAATCTTTTTTAAAAAGATAACACTGCAATAGTAAAACTGAAAGGGATATTAGAAACCACCTCATCCAAATTAATGAGAAAACAAGCCTAGAAAGCTATCTCATTCTATCTCTAGACAACCTTAACTATTCTGTAATGTCAAAAAAGTGTAGCCCCTTAATTTTTAAACACTAATCTGAAAACTATAGTCATGAATCATGAATAATTGATCTATTTTCTCTCCTAATAAAGTATTTAAATATTGGAGGACACTTTAAAAAATGTTTTTATTCCTTTTTAAAAAATTTACTCCTAGTTCTTTCATTTCTAATTCACATGACTTCTTTCTTTTCTCCTTTCTTTCTTCTTTGTTCTTTTTTTTCTCTTCTTTCCTTCTTTCTTTCTTTCTTTCTTTCTTTCTTTCTTTCTTTTTTTTCTTTCGTTCTTTCTTTCTTTCTTTCTTTCTTTTCCTTCTTTCTTTTTTCATTCTGTTTTTAGAATTATGCCAAACTTTATCCCATAGGTACTTTTCAGTAATTTTCCAGGTTCTGTTTATTTTGAACATAAAAAAAATAAATCTGCAAGATTATAAATGCCATGAGTAACTTTCCTCAATGTCTTCTCTTTGAACATGCCTTTCTTAGACTTTGTCCTTCCTAAAATGTGAAGGAAGTTAAACTATAGGGAGTTAAAAGGAAACATAGTAGTTACCCTGAAACTGTGTTCTGAATTTCCTCACTAGCTTGGAAATATCTGGAGAAGACAATATAAATCATGAAAAATTATAGAAGTAATGGAGTGATGATATCAGTTAACCACACAACCTACTCTTAAGTACATCCTTACATGATTCTACTTAGCCACAGAATTCTTCCCTTGAAGCTCAGTTTTATACTGTTTTGACTTTAAAACTCTTTATTGAGTGAAAGAACAAAATAATAATTTCTATTTGCCATAAATTTGTCTATGGAAGTGTAAAACATTTTCAAAAAAATAATCTCAAGTAAGTTGAACAACAATAATGAATTATAGAGAAACAAATATAGAAGAAATGGATGCATGTTCATCTGACAAAATATTTTATTCCATGAGCTTTTCTCCTTATTTTTAAAATAAATCTGTACTATTTTTACAAGGATGTTGAGATGATTAAATAAGAAAAAATATAAAGCAGTATAGAATCTGTTATTAATATTAAAACATTGAAGTATAAAGATAAAATGTATTTTAGTATAATAGTATTAAATTTGTGCTATTTTTCCTTGTGGCTATTGCTAGATATTCAGTATGAGATATTTAAATATATTTTAATATTTTTATAAGTCCAAAATGAGGTTAAAAAATAGATTTTAATATTGACATAGGGAATCATTAGTTTTAGTGAGAATGGTTTTCAGTGAGGACTCAAGTAACATTTAATTGTTTTATGGTATCTTTTACAGAAAGAAAGATTCTGTTGCAACCATTTTGGTCTCAAAGGTCCCTTTAGAGAGAGCTAAATACTGTTAGAATCTTTTAATAAGTGAAACTACCAAGAAGTTCATAAAGATAGAACAGATAAAGGTAGAACAGAGGTTACATATAGGATGTCACACAGATTCTCATATAAAGTAATTCCATTACCATATAATGAGGAAGAACTGTATTATATACTAAAATTTCTTTCTATTGTCCTTCTTTTATTATATTTATTTATTTTTTTTTAATTTTTTATTTATTTATTTATGATAGTGACAGAGAGAGAGACGCAGAGACACAGGCAGAGGGAGAAGCAGGCTCCATGCACTCGGAGCCTGACGTGGGACTCGATCCCGGGTCTCCAGGATCGCGCCCTGGGCCAAAGGCAGGCGCCAAACCGCTGCGCCACCCAGGGATCCCTCTTTTATTATATTTAAAGGTAAAAGATCTTCACAGTTGAGATGTACTTTATAGTACATATTTATATCATTTTAATAATTCAGATATTTGGCATTTTGGGGGGATCCTCTTAACATAAATTGACATCTTAATTTCTAAATATTTGATTGAGCTAACCCCAATAAAGTTCATCTTTACTAGACCTAATACTTTTAGCCTAATATTTACATTTATGCAATATTGATGGTATTAAGATCTTCAATATATTTATAGTACATTCACTTTGGGTTTGTATTCTGTGTTACTTGTTTTTTTTCTTCTTTTTACCTACTGCCTTTCTCTTGTTAAATTTTTTCTTATTATTTTATTTTATTTATGTTTTTTTTTATCATAGTCACACAGAGAAAGAGAGAGAGAGAGAGAGAGAGAGGCAGAGACATAGGCAGAGGGAGAAGCAGGCTCCATGCACTCGGAGCCTGACGTGGGATTCGATCCCGAGTCTCCAGGATCGCGCCCTGGGCCAAAAGCAGGTGCTAAACCACTGCGCCACCCAGGGATCCCCTTTCTCTTGTTAAATCACATTTTTTTCTCTTTAGCTCTCCTTCTATTTGTAATATTTACACGTCAACATCTGTGTAATATTTATATGTTGAATACATAGAATCCTGCATGTCAAGGAGCCAAAAGGTCACTTGATTCATGTTTAATTAAAACTATGAGCACATCAAGAACACCTTCTTTCATTTTTTTTAAAGATTTTTTATTTATGTGAGGTGCCGGAAGAGGTTGTGTGAAAAGCATGTGGAAGCGACAGGACTCTACTTCGTGTATCTGAGTTCAATGCAGAGATCGCAAATGTCCTTCTTCAATGAGAGTGTAGCTCGGTCCTAGCTCCCATCAGTAAGTAAGTGTCCAGCACACGTCGGCCTGCACAGCTCACACACGTCTGAGAGTTGAGCTCATGGCCTGTCCCTCCCGCATCCTGACTGCCTGTACGGTTCGCTTCCACAGCATTTCGTTTGGTTATTTTCATGTCGATTTGATCATTTTGGTTTTGATTCGATTATTTTCATTTGGATTGATTATTTTCTATTCGATTTGATCATTTTCTATTCGATTCGATTATTTTAGTTTCTATTTGATTACTTTCGATTCGATTCCATGATTTTCATGTTGATGTGATTATTTTGGTTTCGTTTCGATTATTTTGGTTTCGATTGATTATTTTCGATTCGATTTGATTATTTTCGATTCGATTTGATTATTATTGATTCAATTTGATTATTTTTGTTTCGATTTGATTATTTTTGATTCGATTTGATTTTTTTCATGTCGATTTGATTATTTTGTTTTCGATTTGATTTTCATTTCGATTGATTATTTTCGTTTCGATTTCATCATTTTCTATTCTATTCGATTATTTTAGTTACTATTTGATTACTTTCGATTCGATTCCATTATTTTCATGTCGATTTGATTATTTTGGTTTCGTTTCTATTATTTTCGTTTCGATTGATTATTTTCGATTCGATTTGATTATTTTTGATTCAATTTGATTATTTTTGTTTCGATTTGATTATTTTTGATTCGATTTGATTTTTTTCATGTCAATTTGATTTTAGTTTCGATTTGATTATTTTCAATTCGATTTGATTTTTTTCATGTCGATATGATTTTAGTTTCGATTTGATTATTTTCGATTCGATTTGATTTTTTTCATGTGGATTTGATTATTTTGGCTTCGATTTGATTTTCATTTCGATTGATTATTTTCGTTTCGATTATGTTTTTATTCGATTCGATTATCTTCGTTTTGATTCGATTATTTTCGTTTCGATTCAATTCCATTCCGTTCGATATTTATCGATTCGATGCGATTTGATTTTCTTCAATTCGATTCGATTCCATTCCATTTTTTTCATTTCGATTTGATTATTTTTCTTTTGACTGTATTCTTTTTATTCCATTCGATTATTTTCGTTTTGATTCGATTTTCATTTCGATTGGATTATTTTTGTTTCAACTCAATTATTTTCGTTTCAACTCGATTGTTTTTGATTCGATTCGATTATTTTCGTTTCAATTCGAATTTTTAAATCGATTCGTTTATTTTCACTTCGATTTGATTATTTACATTTCGATTCAATTATTTTCGATTCGATTCGATTATTTTCATTTCGATTCGATTATTTTCGATTCGACTCGATTATTGTTGATTTGATTCGATTATTTTGGTTTCAATTTGATTACTTTTGATTCTATCTGATTATTTTCGTTTCGATGTGATTATTTTCGATTCAATTCGATTATTTTCATGTTGTGTGATTATTTTGGTTTCGATTATTTTCGTTTTGATGCGATTTTTTGTTTCGATTCGATTATTTTCGTTTCGATTATGTTTTTATTCAACTCGATTATCTTCATTTCGATTCGATTATTTTCATTTCGATTCGATTTTTTTCGATTCGATTCGATTCCATTCCATTCGGTTTCTATTGATTCGATGAGATTTGATTTTCTTAGATTCGATTCGATTCCTTTTTTTTATTTCGCTTTGATTATTTTTGTTTAGATTCTATTCTTTTTATTCCATCCGATTATTTTCGTTTCGATTCGATTATTTTCATGTCGATTCGATTATTTTGGTTGCGACTCGATTATTTTCGTTTCTATTTTATTATTTCGATTCGATTATTTTCATGTCGATTTAATTATTTTGGTTTCAACTCGATTATTTTCGCTTCTACTTGATTTTTTTCATTTCGATTCGATTATTTCCTATTCAATTTGATTATTTTCGATTCGATTTGATTATTTTAGTTTCGATTTGATTATTTTTGATTCGATTCGATTATTTTCATGTGGATTTGATTATTTTGGTTTCAATTCGATTATTTTTGTATCGATTGATTATTTTCGTTTTGATTCGATTATTTTCTATTCGATTCGATTATTTTCATGTCGATTCAATTTGTTTCTTTTGTATTCGAATTTTTTCGATTCGATTCGATTATTTTCTTTTCAATTCGATTTTTCTCGTTTCGATTCATTATTTTTGTTTCGATTCGATTATTTTCTATTCGATTTGATTATTTTCATGTCGATTTAATTCGTTTCTTTTCGATTCGAATTTTTACGTTTCGATTCGATTATTTTCTATCCGATTCGATTATTTTCATGTCGATTCAATTCGTTTCTTTTCAATTCGAATTTTTTCGATTCGATCCGTTTATTTTATTTTCGATTCGATTATTTTCGTTTCGATTCGATTATTTTCATTTCGATTTGACTTTTCTCATCTCGATTCGATTATTTTCATTTCTATTTGATTATTTTCGATTTGATTATTTTTGATTTGATTTTTTCGCTTCTACATGATTTTTTCGTTTCGATTCATTTATTTTCGTTTCGATTCAATCATTATTGTTTTGATTCATTTATTTTCGTTTCGATTCGATATTTTCGATTCAATTCGAATCGATTTTTTCGATTCGATGCTATTCGATTGGATTTTTTTCTTTTCGATTCGATTATTTTTGTGTTTCAATTTGATTTTTTTTCGTTTCAATTCGATCATTGTCGTTTTGATTATTTATTTTCGTTTCGATTCAATTATTTTAATTTCGATTCGGTTATTTTCGTTTCGATTTGATTATTTTCTATTCAATTAGATTATATTCGTTTCGATTTGATTATTTTTAATTTGATTCGATTTTCGTTTCGATTGATTATTTTCATTTCGATTCGATTATTTTCTATTCGACTTGATTATTTTCGATTCGATCAATTATTTTCATGTGGATTTGAATATTTTGGTTTCGATTCGATTATTTTCATTTCAATTGATTATTTTCGTTTCGATTTGATTATTTTCTATTCGATTTGATTTTTTTCGATTCGATTCAATTCGTTTCTTTTCTATTCGAATATTTTCGATTCAATTTGATTATTTTCAGTTAGATTTGTTTTAGATTCGATTCAATTATTTTTGATTCGATTTGATTTTTCTCATTTCGATTTGATTATTTTCGATTCGATTTGATTTTTTTCGATTCAATTCAATTCGCTTCTTTTTGATTCAATTATTTTCGTTTCTATTTGATTATTTTCGTTTCGATTTGATTATTTTTATTTCGATTAGATTATTTTCGATTCGATTTAGTTATTTTCGCTTCTACTTGATTTTTTTCATTTCGATTCGATTATTTTGGTTTCGATTTGATTATTTTCGATTCGATTATTTTCATATCGATTTGATTATTTTGGTTTCGATTCCATTATTTCCGATTCGATTTGATTATTTTCGATTCGATTTGATTATTTTCGATTCGATTCGGTTATTTTCATTTCCATTTAATTATTTTGGTTTCGATTAGATTATTTTCGCTTCTACTTGATTTTTTTCATTTCAATTCGATTATTTTCTATTCGATTTGATTTTTTTCGATTCGATTCGTTTCTTTTCGATTCGAATTTTTTGATTCGATTCGATTATTTTCGTTTTGATGCGATTTTTTTCGTTTCGATTCGCTTATTTTCGTTTCGATTATGTTTTTATTCGATTCGATTATCTTCGTTTTGATACGATTATTTTCGTTTCGATTCAATTCCATTCCATTCGATATTTATCGATTCGATGCGATTTGATTTTCTTCAATTCGATTCGATTCCATTCCATTTTTTTCATTTCGATTTGATTATTTTTCTTTTGACTGTATTCTTTTTATTCCATTCGATTATTTTCGTTTTGATTCGATTTTCATTTCGATTGGATTATTTTTGTTTCAACTCAATTATTTTCGTTTCAACTCGATTGTTTTTGATTCGATTCGATTATTTTCGTTTCAATTCGAATTTTTAAATCGATTCGTTTATTTTCACTTCGATTTGATTATTTACGTTTCGATTCAATTATTTTCGATTCGATTCGATTATCTTCATTTCGATTCGATTATTTTCGTTTCGATTCGATTTTTTTCGATTCGATTTGATTCCATTCCATTCGATTTCTATCGATTCGATGTGATTTGATTTTCTTAGATTCGATTCGATTCGATTCCATTTTTTTCATTTCGATTTGATTATTTTTGTTTAGATTCTATTCTTTTTATTCCATTCGATTATTTTCATTTCGATTCGATTATTTTCATGTCGATTCGATTATTTTGGTTGCGACTCGATAATTTTCATTTCGATTCGGTTATTATCGATTTGATTCGATTATTTTCGTTTCTATTTTATTATTTCGATTCGATTATTTTCATGTCGATTTAATTATTTTGGTTTCAACTCGATTATTTTCGCTTCTACTTGATTTTTTTCATTTCGATTCGATTATTTCCTATTCAATTTGATTATTTTCGATTCGATTCGATTATTTTAGTTTCGATTCGATTATTTTCGATTCGATTCGATTATTTTCATGTGGATTTGATTATTTTGGTTTCGATTCGATTATTTTTGTATCGATTGATTATCTTCGTTTCGATTTGATTATTTTCTATTCGATTCGATTATTTTCATGTCGATTCAATTCGTTTCTTTTCTATTCGAATTTTTTCGATTCGATTTGATTATTTTCAGTTAGATTTGTTTATTTTAGATTCGATTCAATTATTTTTGATTCGATTCGATTTTTCTCATTTCGATTTGATTATTTTCAATTCGATTTGATTTTTGTCGATTCAATTCAATTTGTTTCTTTTCGATTCGATTATTTTCATTTCTATTTGATTATTTTCGTTTCAATTCGATTATTTTCTATTCGATTCGATTATTTTCATGTCGATTCAATTCGTTTCTTTTCAATTCGAATTTTTTCGATTCGATCCGATTATTTTCTTTTCGATTCGATTTTTCTCGTTTTGATTCATTATTTTTGTTTTGATTCGGTTATTTTCTATTCGATTTGATTTTTTTCATGTCGATTTGATTATTTTGTTTTCGATTTGATTTTCATTTCGATTGATTATTTTCGTTTCGATTTCATCATTTTCTATTCTATTCGATTATTTTAGTTACTATTTGATTACTTTCGATTCGATTCCATTATTTTCATGTCGATTTGATTATTTTGGTTTCGTTTCTATTATTTTCGTTTCGATTGATTATTTTCGATTCGATTTGATTATTTTTGATTCAATTTGATTATTTTTGTTTCGATTTGATTATTTTTGATTCGATTTGATTTTTTTCATGTCAATTTGATTTTAGTTTCGATTTGATTATTTTCAATTCGATTTGATTTTTTTCATGTCGATATGATTTTAGTTTCGATTTGATTATTTTCGATTCGATTTGATTTTTTTCATGTGGATTTGATTATTTTGGCTTCGATTTGATTTTCATTTCGATTGATTATTTTCATTTCGATTATGTTTTTATTCGATTCGATTATCTTCGTTTTGATTCGATTATTTTCGTTTCGATTCAATTCCATTCCGTTCGATATTTATCAATTCGATGCGATTTGATTTTCTTCAATTCGATTCGATTCCATTCCATTTTTTTTCATTTCGATTTGATTATTTTTCTTTTGACTGTATTCTTTTTATTCCATTCGATTATTTTCGTTTTGATTCGATTTTCATTTCGATTGGATTATTTTTGTTTCAACTCAATTATTTTCGTTTCAACTCGATTGTTTTTGATTCGATTCGATTATTTTCGTTTCAATTCGAATTTTTAAATCGATTCGTTTATTTTCACTTCGATTTGATTATTTACATTTCGATTCAATTATTTTCGATTCGATTCGATTATTTTCATTTCGATTCGATTATTTTCGATTCGACTCGATTATTGTTGATTTGATTCGATTATTTTGGTTTCAATTTGATTACTTTTGATTCTATCTGATTATTTTCGTTTCGATGTGATTATTTTCGATTCAATTCGATTATTTTCATGTTGTGTGATTATTTTGGTTTCGATTATTTTCGTTTTGATGCGATTTTTTGTTTCGATTCGATTATTTTCGTTTCGATTATGTTTTTATTCAACTCGATTATCTTCATTTCGATTCGATTATTTTCATTTCGATTCGATTTTTTTCGATTCGATTCGATTCCATTCCATTCGGTTTCTATTGATTCGATGAGATTTGATTTTCTTAGATTCGATTCGATTCCTTTTTTTTATTTCGCTTTGATTATTTTTGTTTAGATTCTATTCTTTTTATTCCATCCGATTATTTTCGTTTCGATTCGATTATTTTCATGTCGATTCGATTATTTTGGTTGCGACTCGATTATTTTCGTTTCTATTTTATTATTTCGATTCGATTATTTTCATGTCGATTTAATTATTTTGGTTTCAACTCGATTATTTTCGCTTCTACTTGATTTTTTTCATTTCGATTCGATTATTTCCTATTCAATTTGATTATTTTCGATTCGATTTGATTATTTTAGTTTCGATTTGATTATTTTTGATTCGATTCGATTATTTTCATGTGGATTTGATTATTTTGGTTTCAATTCGATTATTTTTGTATCGATTGATTATTTTCGTTTTGATTCGATTATTTTCTATTCGATTCGATTATTTTCATGTCGATTCAATTTGTTTCTTTTGTATTCGAATTTTTTCGATTCGATTCGATTATTTTCTTTTCAATTCGATTTTTCTCGTTTCGATTCATTATTTTTGTTTCGATTCGATTATTTTCTATTCGATTTGATTATTTTCATGTCGATTTAATTCGTTTCTTTTCGATTCGAATTTTTACGTTTCGATTCGATTATTTTCTATCCGATTCGATTATTTTCATGTCGATTCAATTCGTTTCTTTTCAATTCGAATTTTTTCGATTCGATCCGTTTATTTTATTTTCGATTCGATTATTTTCGTTTCGATTCGATTATTTTCATTTCGATTTGACTTTTCTCATCTCGATTCGATTATTTTCATTTCTATTTGATTATTTTCGATTTGATTATTTTTGATTTGATTTTTTCGCTTCTACATGATTTTTTCGTTTCGATTCATTTATTTTCGTTTCGATTCAATCATTATTGTTTTGATTCATTTATTTTCGTTTCGATTCGATATTTTCGATTCAATTCGAATCGATTTTTTCGATTCGATGCTATTCGATTGGATTTTTTTCTTTTCGATTCGATTATTTTTGTGTTTCAATTTGATTTTTTTTCGTTTCAATTCGATCATTGTCGTTTTGATTATTTATTTTCGTTTCGATTCAATTATTTTAATTTCGATTCGGTTATTTTCGTTTCGATTTGATTATTTTCTATTCAATTAGATTATATTCGTTTCGATTTGATTATTTTTAATTTGATTCGATTTTCGTTTCGATTGATTATTTTCATTTCGATTCGATTATTTTCTATTCGACTTGATTATTTTCGATTCGATCAATTATTTTCATGTGGATTTGAATATTTTGGTTTCGATTCGATTATTTTCATTTCAATTGATTATTTTCGTTTCGATTTGATTATTTTCTATTCGATTTGATTTTTTTCGATTCGATTCAATTCGTTTCTTTTCTATTCGAATATTTTCGATTCAATTTGATTATTTTCAGTTAGATTTGTTTTAGATTCGATTCAATTATTTTTGATTCGATTTGATTTTTCTCATTTCGATTTGATTATTTTCGATTCGATTTGATTTTTTTCGATTCAATTCAATTCGCTTCTTTTTGATTCAATTATTTTCGTTTCTATTTGATTATTTTCGTTTCGATTTGATTATTTTTATTTCGATTAGATTATTTTCGATTCGATTTAGTTATTTTCGCTTCTACTTGATTTTTTTCATTTCGATTCGATTATTTTGGTTTCGATTTGATTATTTTCGATTCGATTATTTTCATATCGATTTGATTATTTTGGTTTCGATTCCATTATTTCCGATTCGATTTGATTATTTTCGATTCGATTTGATTATTTTCGATTCGATTCGGTTATTTTCATTTCCATTTAATTATTTTGGTTTCGATTAGATTATTTTCGCTTCTACTTGATTTTTTTCATTTCAATTCGATTATTTTCTATTCGATTTGATTTTTTTCGATTCGATTCAATTCGTTTCTTTTCGATTCGAATTTTTTGATTCGATTCGATTATTTTCGTTTTGATGCGATTTTTTTCGTTTCGATTCGCTTATTTTCGTTTCGATTATGTTTTTATTCGATTCGGTTATCTTCGTTTTGATTCGATTATTTTCGTTTCGATTCAATTCCATTCCATTCGATATTTATCGATTCGATGCGATTTGATTTTCTTCAATTCGATTCGATTCCATTCCATTTTTTTCATTTCGATTTGATTATTTTTCTTTTGACTGTATTCTTTTTATTCCATTCGATTATTTTCGTTTTGATTCGATTTTCATTTCGATTGGATTATTTTTGTTTCAACTCAATTATTTTCGTTTCAACTCGATTGTTTTTGATTCGATTCGATTATTTTCGTTTCAATTCGAATTTTTAAATCGATTCGTTTATTTTCACTTCGATTTGATTATTTACGTTTCGATTCAATTATTTTCGATTCGATTCGATTATCTTCATTTCGATTCGATTATTTTCGTTTCGATTCGATTTTTTTCGATTCGATTTGATTCCATTCCATTCGATTTCTATCGATTCGATGTGATTTGATTTTCTTAGATTCGATTCGATTCGATTCCATTTTTTTCATTTCGATTTGATTATTTTTGTTTAGATTCTATTCTTTTTATTCCATTCGATTATTTTCATTTCGATTCGATTATTTTCATGTCGATTCGATTATTTTGGTTGCGACTCGATAATTTTCATTTCGATTCGGTTATTATCGATTTGATTCGATTATTTTCGTTTCTATTTTATTATTTCGATTCGATTATTTTCATGTCGATTTAATTATTTTGGTTTCAACTCGATTATTTTCGCTTCTACTTGATTTTTTTCATTTCGATTCGATTATTTCCTATTCAATTTGATTATTTTCGATTCGATTCGATTATTTTAGTTTCGATTCGATTATTTTCGATTCGATTCGATTATTTTCATGTGGATTTGATTATTTTGGTTTCGATTCGATTATTTTTGTATCGATTGATTATCTTCGTTTCGATTTGATTATTTTCTATTCGATTCGATTATTTTCATGTCGATTCAATTCGTTTCTTTTCTATTCGAATTTTTTCGATTCGATTTGATTATTTTCAGTTAGATTTGTTTATTTTAGATTCGATTCAATTATTTTTGATTCGATTCGATTTTTCTCATTTCGATTTGATTATTTTCAATTCGATTTGATTTTTGTCGATTCAATTCAATTTGTTTCTTTTCGATTCGATTATTTTCATTTCTATTTGATTATTTTCGTTTCAATTCGATTATTTTCTATTCGATTCGATTATTTTCATGTCGATTCAATTCGTTTCTTTTCAATTCGAATTTTTTCGATTCGATCCGATTATTTTCTTTTCGATTCGATTTTTCTCGTTTTGATTCATTATTTTTGTTTTGATTCGGTTATTTTCTATTCGATTTGATTTTTTTCATGTCGATTTGATTATTTTGTTTTCGATTTGATTTTCATTTCGATTGATTATTTTCGTTTCGATTTCATCATTTTCTATTCTATTCGATTATTTTAGTTACTATTTGATTACTTTCGATTCGATTCCATTATTTTCATGTCGATTTGATTATTTTGGTTTCGTTTCTATTATTTTCGTTTCGATTGATTATTTTCGATTCGATTTGATTATTTTTGATTCAATTTGATTATTTTTGTTTCGATTTGATTATTTTTGATTCGATTTGATTTTTTTCATGTCAATTTGATTTTAGTTTCGATTTGATTATTTTCAATTCGATTTGATTTTTTTCATGTCGATATGATTTTAGTTTCGATTTGATTATTTTCGATTCGATTTGATTTTTTTCATGTGGATTTGATTATTTTGGCTTCGATTTGATTTTCATTTCGATTGATTATTTTCATTTCGATTATGTTTTTATTCGATTCGATTATCTTCGTTTTGATTCGATTATTTTCGTTTCGATTCAATTCCATTCCGTTCGATATTTATCAATTCGATGCGATTTGATTTTCTTCAATTCGATTCGATTCCATTCCATTTTTTTTCATTTCGATTTGATTATTTTTCTTTTGACTGTATTCTTTTTATTCCATTCGATTATTTTCGTTTTGATTCGATTTTCATTTCGATTGGATTATTTTTGTTTCAACTCAATTATTTTCGTTTCAACTCGATTGTTTTTGATTCGATTCGATTATTTTCGTTTCAATTCGAATTTTTAAATCGATTCGTTTATTTTCACTTCGATTTGATTATTTACATTTCGATTCAATTATTTTCGATTCGATTCGATTATTTTCATTTCGATTCGATTATTTTCGATTCGACTCGATTATTGTTGATTTGATTCGATTATTTTGGTTTCAATTTGATTACTTTTGATTCTATCTGATTATTTTCGTTTCGATGTGATTATTTTCGATTCAATTCGATTATTTTCATGTTGTGTGATTATTTTGGTTTCGATTATTTTCGTTTTGATGCGATTTTTTGTTTCGATTCGATTATTTTCGTTTCGATTATGTTTTTATTGAACTCGATTATCTTCATTTCGATTCGATTATTTTCATTTCGATTCGATTTTTTTCGATTCGATTCGATTCCATTCCATTCGGTTTCTATTGATTCGATGAGATTTGATTTTCTTAGATTCGATTCGATTCCTTTTTTTTATTTCGATTTGATTATTTTTGTTTAGATTCTATTCTTTTTATTCCATCCGATTATTTTCGTTTCGATTCGATTATTTTCATGTCGATTCGATTATTTTGGTTGCGACTCGATTATTTTCGTTTCTATTTTATTATTTCGATTCGATTATTTTCATGTCGATTTAATTATTTTGGTTTCAACTCGATTATTTTCGCTTCTACTTGATTTTTTTCATTTCGATTCGATTATTTCCTATTCAATTTGATTATTTTCGATTCGATTTGATTATTTTAGTTTCGATTTGATTATTTTTGATTCGATTCGATTATTTTCATGTGGATTTGATTATTTTGGTTTCAATTCGATTATTTTTGTATCGATTGATTATTTTCGTTTTGATTCGATTATTTTCTATTCGATTCGATTATTTTCATGTCGATTCAATTTGTTTCTTTTGTATTCGAATTTTTTCGATTCGATTCGATTATTTTCTTTTCAATTCGATTTTTCTCGTTTCGATTCATTATTTTTGTTTCGATTCGATTATTTTCTATTCGATTTGATTATTTTCATGTCGATTTAATTCGTTTCTTTTCGATTCGAATTTTTACGTTTCGATTCGATTATTTTCTATCCGATTCGATTATTTTCATGTCGATTCAATTCGTTTCTTTTCAATTCGAATTTTTTTGATTCGATCCGTTTATTTTCTTTTCGATTCGATTATTTTCGTTTCGATTCGATTATTTTCATTTCGATTTGACTTTTCTCATCTCGATTCGATTATTTTCATTTCTATTTGATTATTTTCGATTTGATTATTTTTGATTTGATTTTTTCGCTTCTACATGATTTTTTCGTTTCGATTCATTTATTTTCGTTTCGATTCAATCATTATTGTTTTGATTCATTTATTTTCGTTTCGATTCGATATTTTCGATTCAATTCGAATCGATTTTTTCGATTCGATGCTATTCGATTGGATTTTTTTCTTTTCGATTCGATTATTTTTGTGTTTCAATTTGATTTTTTTTCGTTTCAATTCGATCATTGTCGTTTTGATTATTTATTTTCGTTTCGATTCAATTATTTTAATTTCGATTCGGTTATTTTCGTTTCGATTTGATTATTTTCTATTCAATTAGATTATATTCGTTTCGATTTGATTATTTTTAATTTGATTCGATTTTCGTTTCGATTGATTATTTTCATTTCGATTCGATTATTTTCTATTCGACTTGATTATTTTCGATTCGATCAATTATTTTCATGTGGATTTGAATATTTTGGTTTCGATTCGATTATTTTCATTTCAATTGATTATTTTCGTTTCGATTTGATTATTTTCTATTCGATTTGATTTTTTTCGATTCGATTCAATTCGTTTCTTTTCTATTCGAATTTTTTCGATTCAATTTGATTATTTTCAGTTAGATTTGTTTTAGATTCGATTCAATTATTTTTGATTCGATTTGATTTTTCTCATTTCGATTTGATTATTTTCGATTCGATTTGATTTTTTTCGATTCAATTCAATTCGCTTCTTTTTGATTCAATTATTTTCGTTTCTATTTGATTATTTTCGTTTCGATTTGATTATTTTTATTTCGATTAGATTATTTTCGATTCGATTTAATTATTTTCGCTTCTACTTGATTTTTTTCATTTCGATTCGATTATTTTGGTTTCGATTTGATTATTTTCGATTCGATTATTTTCATATCGATTTGATTATTTTGGTTTCGATTCCATTATTTCCGATTCGATTTGATTATTTTCGATTCGATTTGATTATTTTCGATTCGATTCGGTTATTTTCATTTCCATTTAATTATTTTGGTTTCGATTAGATTATTTTCGCTTCTACTTGATTTTTTTCATTTCAATTCGATTATTTTCTATTCGATTTGATTTTTTTCGATTCGATTCAATTCGTTTCTTTTCGATTCGAATTTTTTGATTCGATTCGATTATTTTCGTTTTGATGCGATTTTTTTCGTTTCGATTCGCTTATTTTCGTTTCGATTATGTTTTTATTCGATTCGGTTATCTTCGTTTTGATTCGATTATTTTCGTTTCGATTCAATTCCATTCCATTCGATATTTATCGATTCGATGCGATTTGATTTTCTTCAATTCGATTCGATTCCATTCCATTTTTTTCATTTCGATTTGATTATTTTTCTTTTGACTGTATTCTTTTTATTCCATTCGATTATTTTCGTTTTGATTCGATTTTCATTTCGATTGGATTATTTTTGTTTCAACTCAATTATTTTCGTTTCAACTCGATTGTTTTTGATTCGATTCGATTATTTTCGTTTCAATTCGAATTTTTAAATCGATTCGTTTATTTTCACTTCGATTTGATTATTTACGTTTCGATTCAATTATTTTCGATTCGATTCGATTATCTTCATTTCGATTCGATTATTTTCGTTTCGATTCGATTTTTTTCGATTCGATTTGATTCCATTCCATTCGATTTCTATCGATTCGATGTGATTTGATTTTCTTAGATTCGATTCGATTCGATTCCATTTTTTTCATTTCGATTTGATTATTTTTGTTTAGATTCTATTCTTTTTATTCCATTCGATTATTTTCATTTCGATTCGATTATTTTCATGTCGATTCGATTATTTTGGTTGCGACTCGATAATTTTCATTTCGATTCGGTTATTATCGATTTGATTCGATTATTTTCGTTTCTATTTTATTATTTCGATTCGATTATTTTCATGTCGATTTAATTATTTTGGTTTCAACTCGATTATTTTCGCTTCTACTTGATTTTTTTCATTTCGATTCGATTATTTCCTATTCAATTTGATTATTTTCGATTCGATTCGATTATTTTAGTTTCGATTCGATTATTTTCGATTCGATTCGATTATTTTCATGTGGATTTGATTATTTTGGTTTCGATTCGATTATTTTTGTATCGATTGATTATCTTCGTTTCGATTTGATTATTTTCTATTCGATTCGATTATTTTCATGTCGATTCAATTCGTTTCTTTTCTATTCGAATTTTTTCGATTCGATTTGATTATTTTCAGTTAGATTTGTTTATTTTAGATTCGATTCAATTATTTTTGATTCGATTCGATTTTTCTCATTTCGATTTGATTATTTTCAATTCGATTTGATTTTTGTCGATTCAATTCAATTTGTTTCTTTTCGATTCGATTATTTTCATTTCTATTTGATTATTTTCGTTTCAATTCGATTATTTTCTATTCGATTCGATTATTTTCATGTCGATTCAATTCGTTTCTTTTCAATTCGAATTTTTTCGATTCGATCCGATTATTTTCTTTTCGATTCGATTTTTCTCGTTTTGATTCATTATTTTTGTTTTGATTCGGTTATTTTCTATTCGATTTGATTTTTTTCATGTCGATTTGATTATTTTGTTTTCGATTTGATTTTCATTTCGATTGATTATTTTCGTTTCGATTTCATCATTTTCTATTCTATTCGATTATTTTAGTTACTATTTGATTATTTTCGATTCGATTCCATTATTTTCATGTCGATTTGATTATTTTGGTTTCGTTTCTATTATTTTCGTTTCGATTGATTATTTTCGATTCGATTTGATTATTTTTGATTCAATTTGATTATTTTTGTTTCGATTTGATTATTTTTGATTCGATTTGATTTTTTTCATGTCAATTTGATTTTAGTTTCGATTTGATTATTTTCAATTCGATTTGATTTTTTTCATGTCGATATGATTTTAGTTTCGATTTGATTATTTTCGATTCGATTTGATTTTTTTCATGTGGATTTGATTATTTTGGCTTCGATTTGATTTTCATTTCGATTGATTATTTTCGTTTCGATTATGTTTTTATTCGATTCGATTATCTTCGTTTTGATTCGATTATTTTCGTTTCGATTCAATTCCATTCCATTCGATATTTATCAATTCGATGCGATTTGATTTTCTTCAATTCGATTCGATTCCATTCCATTTTTTTTCATTTCGATTTGATTATTTTTCTTTTGACTGTATTCTTTTTATTCCATTCGATTATTTTCGTTTTGATTCGATTTTCATTTCGATTGGATTATTTTTGTTTCAACTCAATTATTTTCGTTTCAACTCGATTGTTTTTGATTCGATTCGATTATTTTCGTTTCAATTCGAATTTTTAAATCGATTCGTTTATTTTCACTTCGATTTGATTATTTACATTTCGATTCAATTATTTTCGATTCGATTCGATTATTTTCGATTCGATTATTTTCGATTCGACTCGATTATTGTTGATTTGATTCGATTATTTTGGTTTCAATTTGATTACTTTTGATTCTATCTGATTATTTTCGTTTCGATGTGATTATTTTCGATTCAATTCGATTATTTTCATGTTGTGTGATTATTTTGGTTTCGATTATTTTCGTTTTGATGCGATTTTTTGTTTCGATTCGATTATTTTCGTTTCGATTATGTTTTTATTCAACTCGATTATCTTCATTTCGATTCGATTATTTTCATTTCGATTCGATTTTTTTCGATTCGATTCGATTCCATTCCATTCGGTTTCTATTGATTCGATGAGATTTGATTTTCTTAGATTCGATTCGATTCCTTTTTTTTATTTCGATTTGATTATTTTTGTTTAGATTCTATTCTTTTTATTCCATCCGATTATTTTCGTTTCGATTCGATTATTTTCATGTCGATTCGATTATTTTGGTTGCGACTCGATTATTTTCGTTTCTATTTTATTATTTCGATTCGATTATTTTCATGTCGATTTAATTATTTTGGTTTCAACTCGATTATTTTCGCTTCTACTTGATTTTTTTCATTTCGATTCGATTATTTCCTATTCAATTTGATTATTTTCGATTCGATTTGATTATTTTAGTTTCGATTTGATTATTTTTGATTCGATTCGATTATTTTCATGTGGATTTGATTATTTTGGTTTCAATTCGATTATTTTTGTATCGATTGATTATTTTCGTTTTGATTCGATTATTTTCTATCCGATTCGATTATTTTCATGTCGATTCAATTCGTTTCTTTTCAATTCGAATTTTTTCGATTCGATCCGTTTATTTTATTTTCGATTCGATTATTTTCGTTTCGATTCGATTATTTTCATTTCGATTTGACTTTTCTCATCTCGATTCGATTATTTTCATTTCTATTTGATTATTTTCGATTTGATTATTTTTGATTTGATTTTTTCGCTTCTACATGATTTTTTCGTTTCGATTCATTTATTTTCGTTTCGATTCAATCATTATTGTTTTGATTCATTTATTTTCGTTTCGATTCGATATTTTCGATTCAATTCGAATCGATTTTTTCGATTCGATGCTATTCGATTGGATTTTTTTCTTTTCGATTCGATTATTTTTGTGTTTCAATTTGATTTTTTTTCGTTTCAATTCGATCATTGTCGTTTTGATTATTTATTTTCGTTTCGATTCAATTATTTTAATTTCGATTCGGTTATTTTCGTTTCGATTTGATTATTTTCTATTCAATTAGATTATATTCGTTTCGATTTGATTATTTTTAATTTGATTCGATTTTCGTTTCGATTGATTATTTTCATTTCGATTCGATTATTTTCTATTCGACTTGATTATTTTCGATTCGATCAATTATTTTCATGTGGATTTGAATATTTTGGTTTCGATTCGATTATTTTCATTTCAATTGATTATTTTCGTTTCGATTTGATTATTTTCTATTCGATTTGATTTTTTTCGATTCGATTCAATTCGTTTCTTTTCTATTCGAATTTTTTCGATTCAATCTGATTATTTTCAGTTAGATTTGTTTTAGATTCGATTCAATTATTTTTGATTCGATTTGATTTTTCTCATTTCAATTTGATTATTTTCGATTCGATTTGATTTTTTTCGATTCAATTCAATTCGCTTCTTTTTGATTCAATTATTTTCGTTTCTATTTGATTATTTTCGTTTCGATTTGATTATTTTTATTTCGATTAGATTATTTTCGATTCGATTTAATTATTTTCGCTTCTACTTGATTTTTTTCATTTCGATTCGATTATTTTGGTTTCGATTTGATTATTTTCGATTCGATTATTTTCATATCGATTTGATTATTTTGGTTTCGATTCCATTATTTCCGATTCGATTTGATTATTTTCGATTCGATTTGATTATTTTCGATTCGATTCGGTTATTTTCATTTCCATTTAATTATTTTGGTTTCGATTAGATTATTTTCGCTTCTACTTGATTTTTTTCATTTCAATTCGATTATTTTCTATTCGATTTGATTTTTTTCGATTCGATTCAATTCGTTTCTTTTCGATTCGAATTTTTTGATTCGATTCGTTTATTTTCGTTTTGATGTGATTATTTTCGATTCGATTCGATTATTTTCATTTTGATTGATTATTTTGGTTTCGATTCGATTATTTTCGTTTTGATGCGATTTTTTTCGTTTCGATTCGCTTATTTTCGTTTCGATTATGTTTTTATTCGATTCGATTATCTTCGTTTTGATTCGATTATTTTCGTTTCGATTCAATTCCATTCCATTCGATATTTATCGATTCGATGCGATTTGATTTTCTTCAATTCGATTCGATTCCATTCCATTTTTTTCATTTCGATTTGATTATTTTTCTTTTGACTGTATTCTTTTTATTCCATTCGATTATTTTCGTTTTGATTCGATTTTCATTTCGATTGGATTATTTTTGTTTCAACTCAATTATTTTCGTTTCAACTCGATTGTTTTTGATTCGATTCGATTATTTTCGTTTCAATTCGAATTTTTAAATCGATTCGTTCATTTTCACTTCGATTTGATTATTTACGTTTCGATTCAATTATTTTCGATTCGATTCGATTATCTTCATTTCGATTCGATTATTTTCGTTTCGATTCGATTTTTTTCGATTCGATTTGATTCCATTCCATTCGATTTCTATCGATTCGATGTGATTTGATTTTCTTAGATTCGATTCGATTCGATTCCATTTTTTTCATTTCGATTTGATTATTTTTGTTTAGATTCTATTCTTTTTATTCCATCCGATTATTTTCATTTCGATTCGATTATTTTCATGTCGATTCGATTATTTTGGTTGCGACTCGATAATTTTCATTTCGATTCGGTTATTATCGATTTGATTCGATTATTTTCGTTTCTATTTTATTATTTCGATTCGATTATTTTCATGTCGATTTAATTATTTTGGTTTCAACTCGATTATTTTCGCTTCTACTTGATTTTTTTCATTTCGATTCGATTATTTCCTATTCAATTTGATTATTTTCGATTCGATTCGATTATTTTAGTTTCGATTTGATTATTTTCGATTCGATTCGATTATTTTCATGTGGATTTGATTATTTTGGTTTCGTTTCTATTATTTTCGTTTCGATTGATTATTTTCGATTCGATTTGATTATTTTTGATTCAATTTGATTATTTTTGTTTCGATTTGATTATTTTTGATTCGATTTGATTTTTTTCATGTCAATTTGATTTTAGTTTCGATTTGATTATTTTCAATTCGATTTGATTTTTTTCATGTCGATATGATTTTAGTTTCGATTTGATTATTTTCGATTCGATTTGATTTTTTTCATGTGGATTTGATTATTTTGGCTTCGATTTGATTTTCATTTCGATTGATTATTTTCGTTTCGATTATGTTTTTATTCGATTCGATTATCTTCGTTTTGATTCGATTATTTTCGTTTCGATTCAATTCCATTCCATTCGATATTTATCGATTCGATGCGATTTGATTTTCTTCAATTCGATTCGATTCCATTCCATTTTTTTCATTTCGATTTGATTATTTTTCTTTTGACTGTATTCTTTTTATTCCATTCGATTATTTTCGTTTTGATTCGATTTTCATTTCGATTGGATTATTTTTGTTTCAACTCAATTATTTTCGTTTCAACTCGATTGTTTTTGATTCGATTCGATTATTTTCGTTTCAATTCGAATTTTTAAATCGATTCGTTTATTTTCACTTCGATTTGATTATTTACATTTCGATTCAATTATTTTCGATTCGATTCGATTATTTTCATTTCGATTCGATTATTTTCGATTCGACTCGATTATTGTTGATTTGATTCGATTATTTTGGTTTCAATTTGATTACTTTTGATTCTATCTGATTATTTTCGTTTCGATGTGATTATTTTCGATTCAATTCGATTATTTTCATGTTGTGTGATTATTTTGGTTTCGATTATTTTCGTTTTGATGCGATTTTTTGTTTCGATTCGATTATTTTCGTTTCGATTATGTTTTTATTCAACTCGATTATCTTCATTTCGATTCGATTATTTTCATTTCGATTCGATTTTTTTCGATTCGATTCGATTCCATTCCATTCGGTTTCTATTGATTCGATGAGATTTGATTTTCTTAGATTCGATTCGATTCCTTTTTTTTATTTCGCTTTGATTATTTTTGTTTAGATTCTATTCTTTTTATTCCATCCGATTATTTTCGTTTCGATTCGATTATTTTCATGTCGATTCGATTATTTTGGTTGCGACTCGATTATTTTCGTTTCTATTTTATTATTTCGATTCGATTATTTTCATGTCGATTTAATTATTTTGGTTTCAACTCGATTATTTTCGCTTCTACTTGATTTTTTTCATTTCGATTCGATTATTTCCTATTCAATTTGATTATTTTCGATTCGATTTGATTATTTTAGTTTCGATTTGATTATTTTTGATTCGATTCGATTATTTTCATGTGGATTTGATTATTTTGGTTTCAATTCGATTATTTTTGTATCGATTGATTATTTTCGTTTTGATTCGATTATTTTCTATTCGATTCGATTATTTTCATGTCGATTCAATTTGTTTCTTTTGTATTCGAATTTTTTCGATTCGATTCGATTATTTTCTTTTCAATTCGATTTTTCTCGTTTCGATTCATTATTTTTGTTTCGATTCGATTATTTTCTATTCGATTTGATTATTTTCATGTCGATTTAATTCGTTTCTTTTCGATTCGAATTTTTACGTTTCGATTCGATTATTTTCTACCCGATTCGATTATTTTCATGTCGATTCAATTCGTTTCTTTTCAATTCGAATTTTTTCGATTCGATCCGTTTATTTTCTTTTCGATTCGATTATTTTCGTTTCGATTCGATTATTTTCATTTCGATTTGACTTTTCTCATCTCGATTCGATTATTTTCATTTCTATTTGATTATTTTCGATTTGATTATTTTTGATTTGATTTTTTCGCTTCTACATGATTTTTTCGTTTCGATTCATTTATTTTCGTTTCGATTCAATCATTATTGTTTTGATTCATTTATTTTCGTTTCGATTCGATATTTTCGATTCAATTCGAATCGATTTTTTCGATTCGATGCTATTCGATTGGATTTTTTTCTTTTCGATTCGATTATTTTTGTGTTTCAATTTGATTTTTTTTCGTTTCAATTCGATCATTGTCGTTTTGATTATTTATTTTCGTTTCGATTCAATTATTTTAATTTCGATTCGGTTATTTTCGTTTCGATTTGATTATTTTCTATTCAATTAGATTATATTCGTTTCGATTTGATTATTTTTAATTTGATTCGATTTTCGTTTCGATTGATTATTTTCATTTCGATTCGATTATTTTCTATTCGACTTGATTATTTTCGATTCGATCAATTATTTTCATGTGGATTTGAATATTTTGGTTTCGATTCGATTATTTTCATTTCAATTGATTATTTTCGTTTCGATTTGATTATTTTCTATTCGATTTGATTTTTTTCGATTCGATTCAATTCGTTTCTTTTCTATTCGAATTTTTTCGATTCAATTTGATTATTTTCAGTTAGATTTGTTTTAGATTCGATTCAATTATTTTTGATTCGATTTGATTTTTCTCATTTCGATTTGATTATTTTCGATTCGATTTGATTTTTTTCGATTCAATTCAATTCGCTTCTTTTTGATTCAATTATTTTCGTTTCTATTTGATTATTTTCGTTTCGATTTGATTATTTTTATTTCGATTAGATTATTTTCGATTCGATTTAATTATTTTCGCTTCTACTTGATTTTTTTCATTTCGATTCGATTATTTTGGTTTCGATTTGATTATTTTCGATTCGATTATTTTCATATCGATTTGATTATTTTGGTTTCGATTCCATTATTTCCGATTCGATTTGATTATTTTCGATTCGATTTGATTATTTTCGATTCGATTCGGTTATTTTCATTTCCATTTAATTATTTTGGTTTCGATTAGATTATTTTCGCTTCTACTTGATTTTTTTCATTTCAATTCGATTATTTTCTATTCGATTTGATTTTTTTCGATTCGATTCAATTCGTTTCTTTTCGATTCGAATTTTTTGATTCGATTCGATTATTTTCGTTTTGATGCGATTTTTTTCGTTTCGATTCGCTTATTTTCGTTTCGATTATGTTTTTATTCGATTCGGTTATCTTCGTTTTGATTCGATTATTTTCGTTTCGATTCAATTCCATTCCATTCGATATTTATCGATTCGATGCGATTTGATTTTCTTCAATTCGATTCGATTCCATTCCATTTTTTTCATTTCGATTTGATTATTTTTCTTTTGACTGTATTCTTTTTATTCCATTCGATTATTTTCGTTTTGATTCGATTTTCATTTCGATTGGATTATTTTTGTTTCAACTCAATTATTTTCGTTTCAACTCGATTGTTTTTGATTCGATTCGATTATTTTCGTTTCAATTCGAATTTTTAAATCGATTCGTTTATTTTCACTTCGATTTGATTATTTACGTTTCGATTCAATTATTTTCGATTCGATTCGATTATCTTCATTTCGATTCGATTATTTTCGTTTCGATTCGATTTTTTTCGATTCGATTTGATTCCATTCCATTCGATTTCTATCGATTCGATGTGATTTGATTTTCTTAGATTCGATTCGATTCGATTCCATTTTTTTCATTTCGATTTGATTATTTTTGTTTAGATTCTATTCTTTTTATTCCATTCGATTATTTTCATTTCGATTCGATTATTTTCATGTCGATTCGATTATTTTGGTTGCGACTCGATAATTTTCATTTTGATTCGGTTATTATCGATTTGATTCGATTATTTTCGTTTCTATTTTATTATTTCGATTCGATTATTTTCATGTCGATTTAATTATTTTGGTTTCAACTCGATTATTTTCGCTTCTACTTGATTTTTTTCATTTCGATTCGATTATTTCCTATTCAATTTGATTATTTTCGATTCGATTCAATTATTTTAGTTTCGATTCGATTATTTTCGATTCGATTCGATTATTTTCATGTGGATTTGATTATTTTGGTTTCGATTCGATTATTTTTGTATCGATTGATTATCTTCGTTTCGATTTGATTATTTTCTATTCGATTCGATTATTTTCATGTCGATTCAATTCGTTTCTTTTCTATTCGAATTTTTTCGATTCGATTTGATTATTTTCAGTTAGATTTGTTTATTTTAGATTCGATTCAATTATTTTTGATTCGATTCGATTTTTCTCATTTCGATTTGATTATTTTCAATTCGATTTGATTTTTGTCGATTCAATTCAATTTGTTTCTTTTCGATTCGATTATTTTCATTTCTATTTGATTATTTTCGTTTCAATTCGATTATTTTCTATTCGATTCGATTATTTTCATGTCGATTCAATTCGTTTCTTTTCAATTCGAATTTTTTCGATTCGATCCGATTATTTTCTTTTCGATTCGATTTTTCTCGTTTTGATTCATTATTTTTGTTTTGATTCGGTTATTTTCTATTCGATTTGATTTTTTTCATGTCGATTTGATTATTTTGTTTTCGATTTGATTTTCATTTCGATTGATTATTTTCGTTTCGATTTCATCATTTTCTATTCTATTCGATTATTTTAGTTACTATTTGATTATTTTCGATTCGATTCCATTATTTTCATGTCGATTTGATTATTTTGGTTTCGTTTCTATTATTTTCGTTTCGATTGATTATTTTCGATTCGATTTGATTATTTTTGATTCAATTTGATTATTTTTGTTTCGATTTGATTATTTTTGATTCGATTTGATTTTTTTCATGTCAATTTGATTTTAGTTTCGATTTGATTATTTTCAATTCGATTTGATTTTTTTCATGTCGATATGATTTTAGTTTCGATTTGATTATTTTCGATTCGATTTGATTTTTTTCATGTGGATTTGATTATTTTGGCTTCGATTTGATTTTCATTTCGATTGATTATTTTCGTTTCGATTATGTTTTTATTCGATTCGATTATCTTCGTTTTGATTCGATTATTTTCGTTTCGATTCAATTCCATTCCATTCGATATTTATCAATTCGATGCGATTTGATTTTCTTCAATTCGATTCGATTCCATTCCATTTTTTTTCATTTCGATTTGATTATTTTTCTTTTGACTGTATTCTTTTTATTCCATTCGATTATTTTCGTTTTGATTCGATTTTCATTTCGATTGGATTATTTTTGTTTCAACTCAATTATTTTCGTTTCAACTCGATTGTTTTTGATTCGATTCGATTATTTTCGTTTCAATTCGAATTTTTAAATCGATTCGTTTATTTTCACTTCGATTTGATTATTTACATTTCGATTCAATTATTTTCGATTCGATTCGATTATTTTCGATTCGATTATTTTCGATTCGACTCGATTATTGTTGATTTGATTCGATTATTTTGGTTTCAATTTGATTACTTTTGATTCTATCTGATTATTTTCGTTTCGATGTGATTATTTTCGATTCAATTCGATTATTTTCATGTTGTGTGATTATTTTGGTTTCGATTATTTTCGTTTTGATGCGATTTTTTGTTTCGATTCGATTATTTTCGTTTCGATTATGTTTTTATTCAACTCGATTATCTTCATTTCGATTCGATTATTTTCATTTCGATTCGATTTTTTTCGATTCGATTCGATTCCATTCCATTCGGTTTCTATTGATTCGATGAGATTTGATTTTCTTAGATTCGATTCGATTCCTTTTTTTTATTTCGATTTGATTATTTTTGTTTAGATTCTATTCTTTTTATTCCATCCGATTATTTTCGTTTCGATTCGATTATTTTCATGTCGATTCGATTATTTTGGTTGCGACTCGATTATTTTCGTTTCTATTTTATTATTTCGATTCGATTATTTTCATGTCGATTTAATTATTTTGGTTTCAACTCGATTATTTTCGCTTCTACTTGATTTTTTTCATTTCGATTCGATTATTTCCTATTCAATTTGATTATTTTCGATTCGATTTGATTATTTTAGTTTCGATTTGATTATTTTTGATTCGATTCGATTATTTTCATGTGGATTTGATTATTTTGGTTTCAATTCGATTATTTTTGTATCGATTGATTATTTTCGTTTTGATTCGATTATTTTCTATCCGATTCGATTATTTTCATGTCGATTCAATTCGTTTCTTTTCAATTCGAATTTTTTCGATTCGATCCGTTTATTTTATTTTCGATTCGATTATTTTCGTTTCGATTCGATTATTTTCATTTCGATTTGACTTTTCTCATCTCGATTCGATTATTTTCATTTCTATTTGATTATTTTCGATTTGATTATTTTTGATTTGATTTTTTCGCTTCTACATGATTTTTTCGTTTCGATTCATTTATTTTCGTTTCGATTCAATCATTATTGTTTTGATTCATTTATTTTCGTTTCGATTCGATATTTTCGATTCAATTCGAATCGATTTTTTCGATTCGATGCTATTCGATTGGATTTTTTTCTTTTCGATTCGATTATTTTTGTGTTTCAATTTGATTTTTTTTCGTTTCAATTCGATCATTGTCGTTTTGATTATTTATTTTCGTTTCGATTCAATTATTTTAATTTCGATTCGGTTATTTTCGTTTCGATTTGATTATTTTCTATTCAATTAGATTATATTCGTTTCGATTTGATTATTTTTAATTTGATTCGATTTTCGTTTCGATTGATTATTTTCATTTCGATTCGATTATTTTCTATTCGACTTGATTATTTTCGATTCGATCAATTATTTTCATGTGGATTTGAATATTTTGGTTTCGATTCGATTATTTTCATTTCAATTGATTATTTTCGTTTCGATTTGATTATTTTCTATTCGATTTGATTTTTTTCGATTCGATTCAATTCGTTTCTTTTCTATTCGAATTTTTTCGATTCAATCTGATTATTTTCAGTTAGATTTGTTTTAGATTCGATTCAATTATTTTTGATTCGATTTGATTTTTCTCATTTCAATTTGATTATTTTCGATTCGATTTGATTTTTTTCGATTCAATTCAATTCGCTTCTTTTTGATTCAATTATTTTCGTTTCTATTTGATTATTTTCGTTTCGATTTGATTATTTTTATTTCGATTAGATTATTTTCGATTCGATTTAATTATTTTCGCTTCTACTTGATTTTTTTCATTTCGATTCGATTATTTTGGTTTCGATTTGATTATTTTCGATTCGATTATTTTCATATCGATTTGATTATTTTGGTTTCGATTCCATTATTTCCGATTCGATTTGATTATTTTCGATTCGATTTGATTATTTTCGATTCGATTCGGTTATTTTCATTTCCATTTAATTATTTTGGTTTCGATTAGATTATTTTCGCTTCTACTTGATTTTTTTCATTTCAATTCGATTATTTTCTATTCGATTTGATTTTTTTCGATTCGATTCAATTCGTTTCTTTTCGATTCGAATTTTTTGATTCGATTCGTTTATTTTCGTTTTGATGTGATTATTTTCGATTCGATTCGATTATTTTCATTTTGATTGATTATTTTGGTTTCGATTCGATTATTTTCGTTTTGATGCGATTTTTTTCGTTTCGATTCGCTTATTTTCGTTTCGATTATGTTTTTATTCGATTCGATTATCTTCGTTTTGATTCGATTATTTTCGTTTCGATTCAATTCCATTCCATTCGATATTTATCGATTCGATGCGATTTGATTTTCTTCAATTCGATTCGATTCCATTCCATTTTTTTCATTTCGATTTGATTATTTTTCTTTTGACTGTATTCTTTTTATTCCATTCGATTATTTTCGTTTTGATTCGATTTTCATTTCGATTGGATTATTTTTGTTTCAACTCAATTATTTTCGTTTCAACTCGATTGTTTTTGATTCGATTCGATTATTTTCGTTTCAATTCGAATTTTTAAATCGATTCGTTCATTTTCACTTCGATTTGATTATTTACGTTTCGATTCAATTATTTTCGATTCGATTCGATTATCTTCATTTCGATTCGATTATTTTCGTTTCGATTCGATTTTTTTCGATTCGATTTGATTCCATTCCATTCGATTTCTATCGATTCGATGTGATTTGATTTTCTTAGATTCGATTCGATTCGATTCCATTTTTTTCATTTCGATTTGATTATTTTTGTTTAGATTCTATTCTTTTTATTCCATCCGATTATTTTCATTTCGATTCGATTATTTTCATGTCGATTCGATTATTTTGGTTGCGACTCGATAATTTTCATTTCGATTCGGTTATTATCGATTTGATTCGATTATTTTCGTTTCTATTTTATTATTTCGATTCGATTATTTTCATGTCGATTTAATTATTTTGGTTTCAACTCGATTATTTTCGCTTCTACTTGATTTTTTTCATTTCGATTCGATTATTTCCTATTCAATTTGATTATTTTCGATTCGATTCGATTATTTTAGTTTCGATTTGATTATTTTCGATTCGATTCGATTATTTTCATGTGGATTTGATTATTTTGGTTTCGTTTCTATTATTTTCGTTTCGATTGATTATTTTCGATTCGATTTGATTATTTTTGATTCAATTTGATTATTTTTGTTTCGATTTGATTATTTTTGATTCGATTTGATTTTTTTCATGTCAATTTGATTTTAGTTTCGATTTGATTATTTTCAATTCGATTTGATTTTTTTCATGTCGATATGATTTTAGTTTCGATTTGATTATTTTCGATTCGATTTGATTTTTTTCATGTGGATTTGATTATTTTGGCTTCGATTTGATTTTCATTTCGATTGATTATTTTCGTTTCGATTATGTTTTTATTCGATTCGATTATCTTCGTTTTGATTCGATTATTTTCGTTTCGATTCAATTCCATTCCATTCGATATTTATCGATTCGATGCGATTTGATTTTCTTCAATTCGATTCGATTCCATTCCATTTTTTTCATTTCGATTTGATTATTTTTCTTTTGACTGTATTCTTTTTATTCCATTCGATTATTTTCGTTTTGATTCGATTTTCATTTCGATTGGATTATTTTTGTTTCAACTCAATTATTTTCGTTTCAACTCGATTGTTTTTGATTCGATTCGATTATTTTCGTTTCAATTCGAATTTTTAAATCGATTCGTTTATTTTCACTTCGATTTGATTATTTACATTTCGATTCAATTATTTTCGATTCGATTCGATTATTTTCATTTCGATTCGATTATTTTCGATTCGACTCGATTATTGTTGATTTGATTCGATTATTTTGGTTTCAATTTGATTACTTTTGATTCTATCTGATTATTTTCGTTTCGATGTGATTATTTTCGATTCAATTCGATTATTTTCATGTTGTGTGATTATTTTGGTTTCGATTATTTTCGTTTTGATGCGATTTTTTGTTTCGATTCGATTATTTTCGTTTCGATTATGTTTTTATTCAACTCGATTATCTTCATTTCGATTCGATTATTTTCATTTCGATTCGATTTTTTTCGATTCGATTCGATTCCATTCCATTCGGTTTCTATTGATTCGATGAGATTTGATTTTCTTAGATTCGATTCGATTCCTTTTTTTTATTTCGCTTTGATTATTTTTGTTTAGATTCTATTCTTTTTATTCCATCCGATTATTTTCGTTTCGATTCGATTATTTTCATGTCGATTCGATTATTTTGGTTGCGACTCGATTATTTTCGTTTCTATTTTATTATTTCGATTCGATTATTTTCATGTCGATTTAATTATTTTGGTTTCAACTCGATTATTTTCGCTTCTACTTGATTTTTTTCATTTCGATTCGATTATTTCCTATTCAATTTGATTATTTTCGATTCGATTTGATTATTTTAGTTTCGATTTGATTATTTTTGATTCGATTCGATTATTTTCATGTGGATTTGATTATTTTGGTTTCAATTCGATTATTTTTGTATCGATTGATTATTTTCGTTTTGATTCGATTATTTTCTATTCGATTCGATTATTTTCATGTCGATTCAATTTGTTTCTTTTGTATTCGAATTTTTTCGATTCGATTCGATTATTTTCTTTTCAATTCGATTTTTCTCGTTTCGATTCATTATTTTTGTTTCGATTCGATTATTTTCTATTCGATTTGATTATTTTCATGTCGATTTAATTCGTTTCTTTTCGATTCGAATTTTTACGTTTCGATTCGATTATTTTCTATCCGATTCGATTATTTTCATGTCGATTCAATTCGTTTCTTTTCAATTCGAATTTTTTCGATTCGATCCGTTTATTTTATTTTCGATTCGATTATTTTCGTTTCGATTCGATTATTTTCATTTCGATTTGACTTTTCTCATCTCGATTCGATTATTTTCATTTCTATTTGATTATTTTCGATTTGATTATTTTTGATTTGATTTTTTCGCTTCTACATGATTTTTTCGTTTCGATTCATTTATTTTCGTTTCGATTCAATCATTATTGTTTTGATTCATTTATTTTCGTTTCGATTCGATATTTTCGATTCAATTCGAATCGATTTTTTCGATTCGATGCTATTCGATTGGATTTTTTTCTTTTCGATTCGATTATTTTTGTGTTTCAATTTGATTTTTTTTCGTTTCAATTCGATCATTGTCGTTTTGATTATTTATTTTCGTTTCGATTCAATTATTTTAATTTCGATTCGGTTATTTTCGTTTCGATTTGATTATTTTCTATTCAATTAGATTATATTCGTTTCGATTTGATTATTTTTAATTTGATTCGATTTTCGTTTCGATTGATTATTTTCATTTCGATTCGATTATTTTCTATTCGACTTGATTATTTTCGATTCGATCAATTATTTTCATGTGGATTTGAATATTTTGGTTTCGATTCGATTATTTTCATTTCAATTGATTATTTTCGTTTCGATTTGATTATTTTCTATTCGATTTGATTTTTTTCGATTCGATTCAATTCGTTTCTTTTCTATTCGAATTTTTTCGATTCAATTTGATTATTTTCAGTTAGATTTGTTTTAGATTCGATTCAATTATTTTTGATTCGATTTGATTTTTCTCATTTCAATTTGATTATTTTCGATTCGATTTGATTTTTTTCGATTCAATTCAATTCGCTTCTTTTTGATTCAATTATTTTCGTTTCTATTTGATTATTTTCGTTTCGATTTGATTATTTTTATTTCGATTAGATTATTTTCGATTCGATTTAGTTATTTTCGCTTCTACTTGATTTTTTTCATTTCGATTCGATTATTTTGGTTTCGATTTGATTATTTTCGATTCGATTATTTTCATATCGATTTGATTATTTTGGTTTCGATTCCATTATTTCCGATTCGATTTGATTATTTTCGATTCGATTTGATTATTTTCGATTCGATTCGGTTATTTTCATTTCCATTTAATTATTTTGGTTTCGATTAGATTATTTTCGCTTCTACTTGATTTTTTTCATTTCAATTCGATTATTTTCTATTCGATTTGATTTTTTTCGATTCGATTCGTTTCTTTTCGATTCGAATTTTTTGATTCGATTCGATTATTTTCGTTTTGATGCGATTTTTTTCGTTTCGATTCGCTTATTTTCGTTTCGATTATGTTTTTATTCGATTCGATTATCTTCGTTTTGATACGATTATTTTCGTTTCGATTCAATTCCATTCCATTCGATATTTATCGATTCGATGCGATTTGATTTTCTTCAATTCGATTCGATTCCATTCCATTTTTTTCATTTCGATTTGATTATTTTTCTTTTGACTGTATTCTTTTTATTCCATTCGATTATTTTCGTTTTGATTCGATTTTCATTTCGATTGGATTATTTTTGTTTCAACTCAATTATTTTCGTTTCAACTCGATTGTTTTTGATTCGATTCGATTATTTTCGTTTCAATTCGAATTTTTAAATCGATTCGTTTATTTTCACTTCGATTTGATTATTTACGTTTCGATTCAATTATTTTCGATTCGATTCGATTATCTTCATTTCGATTCGATTATTTTCGTTTCGATTCGATTTTTTTCGATTCGATTTGATTCCATTCCATTCGATTTCTATCGATTCGATGTGATTTGATTTTCTTAGATTCGATTCGATTCGATTCCATTTTTTTCATTTCGATTTGATTATTTTTGTTTAGATTCTATTCTTTTTATTCCATTCGATTATTTTCATTTCGATTCGATTATTTTCATGTCGATTCGATTATTTTGGTTGCGACTCGATAATTTTCATTTCGATTCGGTTATTATCGATTTGATTCGATTATTTTCGTTTCTATTTTATTATTTCGATTCGATTATTTTCATGTCGATTTAATTATTTTGGTTTCAACTCGATTATTTTCGCTTCTACTTGATTTTTTTCATTTCGATTCGATTATTTCCTATTCAATTTGATTATTTTCGATTCGATTCGATTATTTTAGTTTCGATTCGATTATTTTCGATTCGATTCGATTATTTTCATGTGGATTTGATTATTTTGGTTTCGATTCGATTATTTTTGTATCGATTGATTATCTTCGTTTCGATTTGATTATTTTCTATTCGATTCGATTATTTTCATGTCGATTCAATTCGTTTCTTTTCTATTCGAATTTTTTCGATTCGATTTGATTATTTTCAGTTAGATTTGTTTATTTTAGATTCGATTCAATTATTTTTGATTCGATTCGATTTTTCTCATTTCGATTTGATTATTTTCAATTCGATTTGATTTTTGTCGATTCAATTCAATTTGTTTCTTTTCGATTCGATTATTTTCATTTCTATTTGATTATTTTCGTTTCAATTCGATTATTTTCTATTCGATTCGATTATTTTCATGTCGATTCAATTCGTTTCTTTTCAATTCGAATTTTTTCGATTCGATCCGATTATTTTCTTTTCGATTCGATTTTTCTCGTTTTGATTCATTATTTTTGTTTTGATTCGATTATTTTCTATTCGATTTGATTTTTTTCATGTCGATTTGATTATTTTGTTTTCGATTTGATTTTCATTTCGATTGATTATTTTCGTTTCGATTTCATCATTTTCTATTCTATTCGATTATTTTAGTTACTATTTGATTACTTTCGATTCGATTCCATTATTTTCATGTCGATTTGATTATTTTGGTTTCGTTTCTATTATTTTCGTTTCGATTGATTATTTTCGATTCGATTTGATTATTTTTGATTCAATTTGATTATTTTTGTTTCGATTTGATTATTTTTGATTCGATTTGATTTTTTTCATGTCAATTTGATTTTAGTTTCGATTTGATTATTTTCAATTCGATTTGATTTTTTTCATGTCGATATGATTTTAGTTTCGATTTGATTATTTTCGATTCGATTTGATTTTTTTCATGTGGATTTGATTATTTTGGCTTCGATTTGATTTTCATTTCGATTGATTATTTTCGTTTCGATTATGTTTTTATTCGATTCGATTATCTTCGTTTTGATTCGATTATTTTCGTTTCGATTCAATTCCATTCCATTCGATATTTATCAATTCGATGCGATTTGATTTTCTTCAATTCGATTCGATTCCATTCCATTTTTTTTCATTTCGATTTGATTATTTTTCTTTTGACTGTATTCTTTTTATTCCATTCGATTATTTTCGTTTTGATTCGATTTTCATTTCGATTGGATTATTTTTGTTTCAACTCAATTATTTTCGTTTCAACTCGATTGTTTTTGATTCGATTCGATTATTTTCGTTTCAATTCGAATTTTTAAATCGATTCGTTTATTTTCACTTCGATTTGATTATTTACATTTCGATTCAATTATTTTCGATTCGATTCGATTATTTTCATTTCGATTCGATTATTTTCGATTCGACTCGATTATTGTTGATTTGATTCGATTATTTTGGTTTCAATTTGATTACTTTTGATTCTATCTGATTATTTTCGTTTCGATGTGATTATTTTCGATTCAATTCGATTATTTTCATGTTGTGTGATTATTTTGGTTTCGATTATTTTCGTTTTGATGCGATTTTTTGTTTCGATTCGATTATTTTCGTTTCGATTATGTTTTTATTCAACTCGATTATCTTCATTTCGATTCGATTATTTTCATTTCGATTCGATTTTTTTCGATTCGATTCAATTCCATTCCATTCGGTTTCTATTGATTCGATGAGATTTGATTTTCTTAGATTCGATTCGATTCCTTTTTTTTATTTCGATTTGATTATTTTTGTTTAGATTCTATTCTTTTTATTCCATCCGATTATTTTCGTTTCGATTCGATTATTTTCATGTCGATTCGATTAGTTTGGTTGCGACTCGATTATTTTCGTTTCTATTTTATTATTTCGATTCGATTATTTTCATGTCGATTTAATTATTTTGGTTTCAACTCGATTATTTTCGCTTCTACTTGATTTTTTTCATTTCGATTCGATTATTTCCTATTCAATTTGATTATTTTCGATTCGATTTGATTATTTTAGTTTCGATTTGATTATTTTTGATTCGATTCGATTATTTTCATGTGGATTTGATTATTTTGGTTTCAATTCGATTATTTTTGTATCGATTGATTATTTTCGTTTTGATTCGATTATTTTCTATTCGATTCGATTATTTTCATGTCGATTCAATTTGTTTCTTTTGTATTCGAATTTTTTCGATTCGATTCGATTATTTTCTTTTCAATTCGATTTTTCTCGTTTCGATTCATTATTTTTGTTTCGATTCGATTATTTTCTATTCGATTTGATTATTTTCATGTCGATTTAATTCGTTTCTTTTCGATTCGAATTTTTACGTTTCGATTCGATTATTTTCTATCCGATTCGATTATTTTCATGTCGATTCAATTCGTTTCTTTTCAATTCGAATTTTTTCGATTCGATCCGTTTATTTTATTTTCGATTCGATTATTTTCGTTTCGATTATTTTCATTTCGATTTGACTTTTCTCATCTCGATTCGATTATTTTCATTTCTATTTGATTATTTTCGATTTGATTATTTTTGATTTGATTTTTTTCGCTTCTACATGATTTTTTCGTTTCGATTCATTTATTTTCGTTTCGATTCAATCATTATTGTTTTGATTCATTTATTTTCGTTTCGATTCGATATTTTCGATTCAATTCGAATCGATTTTTTCGATTCGATGCTATTCGATTGGATTTTTTTCTTTTCGATTCGATTATTTTTGTGTTTCAATTTGATTTTTTTTCGTTTCAATTCGATCATTGTCGTTTTGATTATTTATTTTCGTTTCGATTCAATTATTTTAATTTCGATTCGGTTATTTTCGTCTCGATTTGATTATTTTCTATTCAATTAGATTATATTCGTTTCGATTTGATTATTTTTAATTTGATTCGATTTTCGTTTCGATTGATTATTTTCATTTCGATTCGATTATTTTCTATTCGACTTGATTATTTTCGATTCGATCAATTATTTTCATGTGGATTTGAATATTTTGGTTTCGATTCGATTATTTTCATTTCAATTGATTATTTTCGTTTCGATTCGATTTTTTTCGATTCGATTTGATTCCATTCCATTCGATTTCTATCGATTCGATGTGATTTGATTTTCTTAGATTCGATTCGATTCGATTCCATTTTTTTCATTTCGATTTGATTATTTTTGTTTAGATTCTATTCTTTTTATTCCATTCGATTATTTTCATTTCGATTCGATTATTTTCATGTCGATTCGATTATTTTGGTTGCGACTCGATAATTTTCATTTCGATTCGGTTATTATCGATTTGATTCGATTATTTTCGTTTCTATTTTATTATTTCGATTCGATTATTTTCATGTCGATTTAATTATTTTGGTTTCAACTCGATTATTTTCGCTTCTACTTGATTTTTTTCATTTCGATTCGATTATTTCCTATTCAATTTGATTATTTTCGATTCGATTCAATTATTTTAGTTTCGATTCGATTATTTTCGATTCGATTCGATTATTTTCATGTGGATTTGATTATTTTGGTTTCGATTCGATTATTTTTGTATCGATTGATTATCTTCGTTTCGATTTGATTATTTTCTATTCGATTCGATTATTTTCATGTCGATTCAATTCGTTTCTTTTCTATTCGAATTTTTTCGATTCGATTTGATTATTTTCAGTTAGATTTGTTTATTTTAGATTCGATTCAATTATTTTTGATTCGATTCGATTTTTCTCATTTCGATTTGATTATTTTCAATTCGATTTGATTTTTGTCGATTCAATTCAATTTGTTTCTTTTCGATTCGATTATTTTCATTTCTATTTGATTATTTTCGTTTCAATTCGATTATTTTCTATTCGATTCGATTATTTTCATGTCGATTCAATTCGTTTCTTTTCAATTCGAATTTTTTCGATTCGATCCGATTATTTTCTTTTCGATTCGATTTTTCTCGTTTTGATTCATTATTTTTGTTTTGATTCGGTTATTTTCTATTCGATTTGATTTTTTTCATGTCGATTTGATTATTTTGTTTTCGATTTGATTTTCATTTCGATTGATTATTTTCGTTTCGATTTCATCATTTTCTATTCTATTCGATTATTTTAGTTACTATTTGATTACTTTCGATTCGATTCCATTATTTTCATGTCGATTTGATTATTTTGGTTTCGTTTCTATTATTTTCGTTTCGATTGATTATTTTCGATTCGATTTGATTATTTTTGATTCAATTTGATTATTTTTGTTTCGATTTGATTATTTTTGATTCGATTTGATTTTTTTCATGTCAATTTGATTTTAGTTTCGATTTGATTATTTTCAATTCGATTTGATTTTTTTCATGTCGATATGATTTTAGTTTCGATTTGATTATTTTCGATTCGATTTGATTTTTTTCATGTGGATTTGATTATTTTGGCTTCGATTTGATTTTCATTTCGATTGATTATTTTCGTTTCGATTATGTTTTTATTCGATTCGATTATCTTCGTTTTGATTCGATTATTTTCGTTTCGATTCAATTCCATTCCATTCGATATTTATCAATTCGATGCGATTTGATTTTCTTCAATTCGATTCGATTCCATTCCATTTTTTTTCATTTCGATTTGATTATTTTTCTTTTGACTGTATTCTTTTTATTCCATTCGATTATTTTCGTTTTGATTCGATTTTCATTTCGATTGGATTATTTTTGTTTCAACTCAATTATTTTCGTTTCAACTCGATTGTTTTTGATTCGATTCGATTATTTTCGTTTCAATTCGAATTTTTAAATCGATTCGTTTATTTTCACTTCGATTTGATTATTTACATTTCGATTCAATTATTTTCGATTCGATTCGATTATTTTCATTTCGATTCGATTATTTTCGATTCGACTCGATTATTGTTGATTTGATTCGATTATTTTGGTTTCAATTTGATTACTTTTGATTCTATCTGATTATTTTCGTTTCGATGTGATTATTTTCGATTCAATTCGATTATTTTCATGTTGTGTGATTATTTTGGTTTCGATTATTTTCGTTTTGATGCGATTTTTTGTTTCGATTCGATTATTTTCGTTTCGATTATGTTTTTATTCAACTCGATTATCTTCATTTCGATTCGATTATTTTCATTTCGATTCGATTTTTTTCGATTCGATTCGATTCCATTCCATTCGGTTTCTATTGATTCGATGAGATTTGATTTTCTTAGATTCGATTCGATTCCTTTTTTTTATTTCGATTTGATTATTTTTGTTTAGATTCTATTCTTTTTATTCCATCCGATTATTTTCGTTTCGATTCGATTATTTTCATGTCGATTCGATTATTTTGGTTGCGACTCGATTATTTTCGTTTCTATTTTATTATTTCGATTCGATTATTTTCATGTCGATTTAATTATTTTGGTTTCAACTCGATTATTTTCGCTTCTACTTGATTTTTTTCATTTCGATTCGATTATTTCCTATTCAATTTGATTATTTTCGATTCGATTTGATTATTTTAGTTTCGATTTGATTATTTTTGATTCGATTCGATTATTTTCATGTGGATTTGATTATTTTGGTTTCAATTCGATTATTTTTGTATCGATTGATTATTTTCGTTTTGATTCGATTATTTTCTATCCGATTCGATTATTTTCATGTCGATTCAATTCGTTTCTTTTCAATTCGAATTTTTTCGATTCGATCCGTTTATTTTATTTTCGATTCGATTATTTTCGTTTCGATTCGATTATTTTCATTTCGATTTGACTTTTCTCATCTCGATTCGATTATTTTCATTTCTATTTGATTATTTTCGATTTGATTATTTTTGATTTGATTTTTTCGCTTCTACATGATTTTTTCGTTTCGATTCATTTATTTTCGTTTCGATTCAATCATTATTGTTTTGATTCATTTATTTTCGTTTCGATTCGATATTTTCGATTCAATTCGAATCGATTTTTTCGATTCGATGCTATTCGATTGGATTTTTTTCTTTTCGATTCGATTATTTTTGTGTTTCAATTTGATTTTTTTTGTTTCAATTCGATCATCGTCGTTTTGATTATTTATTTTCGTTTCGATTCAATTATTTTAATTTCGATTCGGTTATTTTCGTTTCGATTTGATTATTTTCTATTCAATTAGATTATATTCGTTTCGATTTGATTATTTTTAATTTGATTCGATTTTCGTTTCGATTGATTATTTTCATTTCGATTCGATTATTTTCTATTCGACTTGATTATTTTCGATTCGATCAATTATTTTCATGTGGATTTGAATATTTTGGTTTCGATTCGATTATTTTCATTTCAATTGATTATTTTCGTTTCGATTTGATTATTTTCTATTCGATTTGATTTTTTTGATTCGATTCAATTCGTTTCTTTTCTATTCAAATTTTTTCGATTCAATTTGATTATTTTCAGTTAGATTTGTTTTAGATTCGATTCAATTATTTTTGATTCGATTTGATTTTTCTCATTTCGATTTGATTATTTTCGATTCGATTTGATTTTTTTCGATTCAATTCAATTCGCTTCTTTTTGATTCAATTATTTTCGTTTCTATTTGATTATTTTCGTTTCGATTTGATTATTTTTATTTCGATTAGATTATTTTCGATTCGATTTAATTATTTTCGCTTCTACTTGATTTTTTTCATTTCGATTCGATTATTTTGGTTTCGATTTGATTATTTTCGATTCGATTATTTTCATATCGATTTGATTATTTTGGTTTCGATTCCATTATTTCCGATTCGATTTGATTATTTTCGATTCGATTTGATTATTTTCGATTCGGTTCGGTTATTTTCATTTCCATTTAATTATTTTGGTTTCGATTAGATTATTTTCGCTTCTACTTGATTTTTTTCATTTCAATTCGATTATTTTCTATTCGATTTGATTTTTTTCGATTCGATTCAATTCGTTTCTTTTCGATTCGAATTTTTTGATTCGATTCGTTTATTTTCGTTTTGATGTGATTATTTTCGATTCGATTCGATTATTTTCATTTTGATTGATTATTTTGGTTTCGATTCGATTATTTTCGTTTTGATGCGATTTTTTTCGTTTCGATTCGCTTATTTTCGTTTCGATTATGTTTTTATTCGATTCGATTATCTTCGTTTTGATTCGATTATTTTCGTTTCGATTCAATTCCATTCCATTCGATATTTATCGATTCGATGCGATTTGATTTTCTTCAATTCGATTCGATTCCATTCCATTTTTTTCATTTCGATTTGATTATTTTTCTTTTGATTGTATTCTTTTTATTCCATTCGATTATTTTCGTTTTGATTCGATTTTCATTTCGATTGGATTATTTTTGTTTCAACTCAATTATTTTCGTTTCAACTCGATTGTTTTTGATTCGATTTGATTATTTTCGTTTCAATTCGAATTTTTAAATCGATTCGTTTATTTTCACTTCGATTTGATTATTTACGTTTCGATTCAATTATTTTCGATTCGATTCGATTATCTTCATTTCGATTCGATTATTTTCGTTTCGATTCGATTTTTTTCGATTCGATTTGATTCCAATCCATTCGATTTCTATCGATTCGATGTGATTTGATTTTCTTAGATTCGATTCGATTCGATTCCATTTTTTTCATTTCGATTTGATTATTTTTGTTTAGATTCTATTCTTTTTATTCCATTCGATTATTTTCATTTCGATTCGATTATTTTCATGTCGATTCGATTATTTTGGTTGCGACTCGATAATTTTCATTTCGATTCGGTTATTATCGATTTGATTCGATTATTTTCGTTTCTATTTTATTATTTCGATTCGATTATTTTCATGTCGATTTAGTTATTTTGGTTTCAACTCGATTATTTTCGCTTCTACTTGATTTTTTTCATTTCGATTCGATTATTTCCTATTCAATTTGATTATTTTCGATTCGATTCGATTATTTTAGTTTCGATTTGATTATTTTCAATTCGATTCGATTATTTTCATGTGGATTTGATTATTTTGGTTTCGATTCGATTATTTTTGTATCGATTGATTATCTTCGTGTCGATTTGATTATTTTCTATTTGATTCGATTATTTTCATGTCGATTCAATTCGTTTCTTTTCTATTCGAATTTTTTCGATTCGATTTGATTATTTTCAGTTAGATTTGTTTATTTTAGATTCGATTCAATTATTTTTGATTCGATTCGATTTTTCTCATTTCGATTTGATTATTTTCAATTCGATTTGATTTTTTTCGGTTCAATTCAATTTGTTTCTTTTCGATTCGATTATTTTCATTTCTATTTGATTATTTTCGTTTCAATTCGATTATTTTCTATTCGATTCGATTATTTTCATGTCGATTCAATTCGTTTCTTTTCAATTCGAATTTTTTCGATTCGATCCGATTATTTTCTTTTCGATTCGATTTTTCTCGTTTTGATTCATTATTTTTGTTTTGATTCGATTATTTTCTATTCGATTTGATTTTTTTCATGTCGATTTGATTATTTTGTTTTCGATTTGATTTTCATTTCGATTGATTATTTTCGTTTCGATTTCATCATTTTCTATTCTATTCGATTATTTTAGTTACTATTTGATTACTTTCGATTCGATTCCATTATTTTCATGTCGATTTGATTATTTTGGTTTCGTTTCTATTATTTTCGTTTCGATTGATTATTTTCGATTCGATTTGATTATTTTTGATTCAATTTGATTATTTTTGTTTCGATTTGATTATTTTTGATTCGATTTGATTTTTTTCATGTCAATTTGATTTTAGTTTCGATTTGATTATTTTCAATTCGATTTGATTTTTTTCATGTCGATATGATTTTAGTTTCGATTTGATTATTTTCGATTCGATTTGATTTTTTTCATGTGGATTTGATTATTTTGGCTTCGATTTGATTTTCATTTCGATTGATTATTTTCGTTTCGATTATGTTTTTATTCGATTCGATTATCTTCGTTTTGATTTGATTATTTTCGTTTCGATTCAATTCCATTCCATTCGATATTTATCGATTCGATTCGATTCCATTCCATTTTTTTCATTTCGATTTGATTATTTTTCTTTTGACTGTATTCTTTTTATTCCATTCGATTATTTTCGTTTTGATTCGATTTTCATTTCGATTGGATTATTTTTGTTTCAACTCAATTATTTTCGTTTCAACTCGATTGTTTTTGATTCGATTCGATTATTTTCGTTTCAATTCGAATTTTTAAATCGATTCGTTTATTTTCACTTCGATTTGATTATTTACATTTCGATTCAATTATTTTCGATTCGATTCGATTATTTTCATTTCGATTCGATTATTTTCGATTCGACTCGATTATTGTTGATTTGATTCGATTATTTTGGTTTCAATTTGATTACTTTTGATTCTATCTGATTATTTTCGTTTCGATGTGATTATTTTCGATTCAATTCGATTATTTTCATGTTGTGTGATTATTTTGGTTTCGATTATTTTCGTTTTGATGCGATTTTTTGTTTCGATTCGATTATTTTCGTTTCGATTATGTTTTTATTCAACTCGATTATCTTCATTTCGATTCGATTATTTTCATTTCGATTCGATTTTTTTCGATTCGATTCCATTCCATTCCATTCGGTTTCTATTGATTCGATGAGATTTGATTTTCTTAGATTCGATTCGATTCCTTTTTTTTATTTCGATTTGATTATTTTTGTTTAGATTCTATTCTTTTTATTCCATCCGATTATTTTCGTTTCGATTCGATTATTTTCATGTCGATTCGATTATTTTGGTTGCGACTCGATTATTTTCGTTTCTATTTTATTATTTCGATTCGATTATTTTCATGTCGATTTAATTATTTTGGTTTCAACTCGATTATTTTCGCTTCCACTTGATTTTTTTCATTTCGATTCGATTATTTCCTATTCAATTTGATTATTTTCGATTCGATTTGATTATTTTAGTTTCGATTTGATTATTTTTGATTCGATTCGATTATTTTCATGTGGATTTGATTATTTTGGTTTCAATTCGATTATTTTTGTATCGATTGATTATTTTCGTTTTGATTCGATTATTTTCTATTCGATTCGATTATTTTCATGTCGATTCAATTTGTTTCTTTTGTATTCGAATTTTTTCGATTCGATTCGATTATTTTCTTTTCAATTCGATTTTTCTCGTTTCGATTCATTATTTTTGTTTCGATTCGATTATTTTCTATTCGATTTGATTATTTTCATGTCGATTTAATTCGTTTCTTTTCGATTCGAATTTTTACGTTTCGATTCGATTATTTTCTATCCGATTCGATTATTTTCATGTCGATTCAATTCGTTTCTTTTCAATTCGAATTTTTTCGATTCGATCCGTTTATTTTTTTTTCGATTCGATTATTTTCGTTTCGATTCGATTATTTTCGTTTCGATTTGACTTTTCTCATCTCGATTCGATTATTTTCATTTCTATTTGATTATTTTCGATTTGATTATTTTTGATTTGATTTTTTTCGCTTCTACATGATTTTTTCATTTCGATTCATTTATTTTCGTTTCGATTCAATCATTATTGTTTTGATTCATTTATTTTCGTTTCGATTCGATATTTTCGATTCAATTCGAATCGATTTTTTCGATTCGATGCTATTCGATTGGATTTTTTTCTTTTCGATTCGATTATTTTTGTGTTTCAATTTGATTTTTTTTGTTTCAATTCGATCATTGTCGTTTTGATTATTTATTTTCGTTTCGATTCAATTATTTTAATTTCGATTCGGTTATTTTCGTTTCAATTTGATTATTTTCTATTCAATTAGATTATATTCGTTTCGATTTGATTATTTTTAATTTGATTCGATTTTCGTTTCGATTGATTATTTTCATTTCGATTCGATTATTTTCTATTCGACTTGATTATTTTCGATTCGATCAATTATTTTCATGTGGATTTGAATATTTTGGTTTCGATTCGATTATTTTCATTTCAATTGATTATTTTCGTTTCGATTTGATTATTTTCTATTCGATTTGATTTTTTTGATTCGATTCAATTCGTTTCTTTTCTATTCAAATTTTTTCGATTCAATTTGATTATTTTCAGTTAGATTTGTTTTAGATTCGATTCAATTATTTTTGATTCGATTTGATTTTTCTCCTTTCGATTTGATTATTTTCGATTCGATTTGATTTTTTTCGATTCAATTCAATTCGCTTCTTTTTGATTCAATTATTTTCGTTTCTATTTGATTATTTTCGTTTCGATTTGATTATTTTTATTTCGATTAGATTATTTTCGATTCGATTTAATTATTTTCGCTTCTACTTGATTTTTTTCATTTCGATTCGATTATTTTGGTTTCGATTTGATTATTTTCGATTCGATTATTTTCATATCGATTTGATTATTTTGGTTTCGATTCCATTATTTCCGATTCGATTTGATTATTTTCGATTCGATTTGATTATTTTCGATTCGGTTCGGTTATTTTCATTTCCATTTAATTATTTTGGTTTCGATTAGATTATTTTCGCTTCTACTTGATTTTTTTCATTTCAATTCGATTATTTTCTATTCGATTTGATTTTTTTCGATTCGATTCAATTCGTTTCTTTTCGATTCGAATTTTTTGATTCGATTCGTTTATTTTCGTTTTGATGTGATTATTTTCGATTCGATTCGATTATTTTCATTTTGATTGATTATTTTGGTTTCGATTCGATTATTTTCGTTTTGATGCGATTTTTTTCGTTTCGATTCGCTTATTTTCGTTTCGATTATGTTTTTATTCGATTCGATTATCTTCGTTTTGATTCGATTATTTTCGTTTCGATTCAATTCCATTCCATTCGATATTTATCGATTCGATGCGATTTGATTTTCTTCAATTCGATTCGATTCCATTCCATTTTTTTCATTTCGATTTGATTATTTTTCTTTTGATTGTATTCTTTTTATTCCATTCGATTATTTTCGTTTTGATTCGATTTTCATTTCGATTGGATTATTTTTGTTTCAACTCAATTATTTTCGTTTCAACTCGATTGTTTTTGATTCGATTTGATTATTTTCGTTTCAATTCGAATTTTTAAATCGATTCGTTTATTTTCACTTCGATTTGATTATTTACGTTTCGATTCAATTATTTTCGATTCGATTCGATTATCTTCATTTCGATTCGATTATTTTCGTTTCGATTCGATTTTTTTCGATTCGATTTGATTCCAATCCATTCGATTTCTATCGATTCGATGTGATTTGATTTTCTTAGATTCGATTCGATTCGATTCCATTTTTTTCATTTCGATTTGATTATTTTTGTTTAGATTCTATTCTTTTTATTCCATTCGATTATTTTCATTTCGATTCGATTATTTTCATGTCGATTCGATTATTTTGGTTGCGACTCGATAATTTTCATTTCGATTCGGTTATTATCGATTTGATTCGATTATTTTCGTTTCTATTTTATTATTTCGATTCGATTATTTTCATGTCGATTTAGTTATTTTGGTTTCAACTCGATTATTTTCGCTTCTACTTGATTTTTTTCATTTCGATTCGATTATTTCCTATTCAATTTGATTATTTTCGATTCGATTCGATTATTTTAGTTTCGATTTGATTATTTTCAATTCGATTCGATTATTTTCATGTGGATTTGATTATTTTGGTTTCGATTCGATTATTTTTGTATCGATTGATTATCTTCGTGTCGATTTGATTATTTTCTATTTGATTCGATTATTTTCATGTCGATTCAATTCGTTTCTTTTCTATTCGAATTTTTTCGATTCGATTTGATTATTTTCAGTTAGATTTGTTTATTTTAGATTCGATTCAATTATTTTTGATTCGATTCGATTTTTCTCATTTCGATTTGATTATTTTCAATTCGATTTGATTTTTTTCGGTTCAATTCAATTTGTTTCTTTTCGATTCGATTATTTTCATTTCTATTTGATTATTTTCGTTTCAATTCGATTATTTTCTATTCAATTCGATTATTTTCATGTCGATTCAATTCGTTTCTTTTCAATTCGAATTTTTTCGATTCGATCCGATTATTTTCTTTTCGATTCGATTTTTCTCGTTTTGATTCATTATTTTTGTTTTGATTCGATTATTTTCTATTCGATTTGATTTTTTTCATGTCGATTTGATTATTTTGTTTTCGATTTGATTTTCATTTCGATTGATTATTTTCGTTTCGATTTCATCATTTTCTATTCTATTCGATTATTTTAGTTACTATTTGATTACTTTCGATTCGATTCCATTATTTTCATGTCGATTTGATTATTTTGGTTTCGTTTCTATTATTTTCGTTTCGATTGATTATTTTCGATTCGATTTGATTATTTTTGATTCAATTTGATTATTTTTGTTTCGATTTGATTATTTTTGATTCGATTTGATTTTTTTCATGTCAATTTGATTTTAGTTTCGATTTGATTATTTTCAATTCGATTTGATTTTTTTCATGTCGATATGATTTTAGTTTCGATTTGATTATTTTCGATTCGATTTGATTTTTTTCATGTGGATTTGATTATTTTGGCTTCGATTTGATTTTCATTTCGATTGATTATTTTCGTTTCGATTATGTTTTTATTCGATTCGATTATCTTCGTTTTGATTCGATTATTTTCGTTTCGATTCAATTCCATTCCATTCGATATTTATCAATTCGATTCGATTCCATTCCATTTTTTTCATTTCGATTTGATTATTTTTCTTTTGACTGTATTCTTTTTATTCCATTCGATTATTTTCGTTTTGATTCGATTTTCATTTCGATTGGATTATTTTTGTTTCAACTCAATTATTTTCGTTTCAACTCGATTGTTTTTGATTCGATTCGATTATTTTCGTTTCAATTCGAATTTTTAAATCGATTCGTTTATTTTCACTTCGATTTGATTATTTACATTTCGATTCAATTATTTTCGATTCGATTCGATTATTTTCATTTCGATTCGATTATTTTCGATTCGACTCGATTATTGTTGATTTGATTCGATTATTTTGGTTTCAATTTGATTACTTTTGATTCTATCTGATTTTCGTTTCGATGTGATTATTTTCGATTCAATTCGATTATTTTCATGTTGTGTGATTATTTTGGTTTCGATTATTTTCGTTTTGATGCGATTTTTTGTTTCGATTCGATTATTTTCGTTTCGATTATGTTTTTATTCAACTCGATTATCTTCATTTCGATTCGATTATTTTCATTTCGATTCGATTTTTTTCGATTCGATTCCATTCCATTCCATTCGGTTTCTATTGATTCGATGAGATTTGATTTTCTTAGATTCGATTCGATTCCTTTTTTTTATTTCGATTTGATTATTTTTGTTTAGATTCTATTCTTTTTATTCCATCCGATTATTTTCGTTTCGATTCGATTATTTTCATGTCGATTCGATTATTTTGGTTGCGACTCGATTATTTTCGTTTCTATTTTATTATTTCGATTCGATTATTTTCATGTCGATTTAATGATTTTGGGTTCAACTCGATTATTTTCGCTTCCACTTGATTTTTTTCATTTCGATTCGATTATTTCCTATTCAATTTGATTATTTTCGATTCGATTTGATTATTTTAGTTTCGATTTGATTATTTTTGATTCGATTCGATTATTTTCTTGTGGATTTGATTATTTTGGTTTCAATTCGATTATTTTTGTATCGATTGATTATTTTCGTTTTGATTCGATTATTTTCTATTCGATTCGATTATTTTCATGTCGATTCAATTTGTTTCTTTTGTATTCGAATTTTTTCGATTCGATTCGATTATTTTCTTTTCAATTCGATTTTTCTCGTTTCGATTCATTATTTTTGTTTCGATTCGATTATTTTCTATTCGATTTGATTATTTTCATGTCGATTTAATTCGTTTCTTTTCGATTCGAATTTTTACGTTTCGATTCGATTATTTTCTATCCGATTCGATTATTTTCATGTCGATTCAATTCGTTTCTTTTCAATTCGAATTTTTTCGATTCGATCAGTTTATTTTCTTTTCGATTCGATTATTTTCGTTTCGATTCGATTATTTTCATTTCGATTTGACTTTTCTCATCTCGATTCGATTATTTTCATTTCTATTTGATTATTTTCGATTTGATTATTTTTGATTTGATTTTTTTCGCTTCTACATGATTTTTTCGTTTCGATTCATTTATTTTCGTTTCGATTCAATCATTATTGTTTTGATTCATTTATTTTCGTTTCGATTCGATATTTTCGATTCAATTCGAATCGATTTTTTCGATTCGATGCTATTCGATTGGATTTTTTTCTTTTCGATTCGATTATTTTTGTGTTTCAATTTGATTTTTTTTCGTTTCAATTCGATCATTGTCGTTTTGATTATTTATTTTCGTTTCGATTCAATTATTTTAATTTCGATTCGGTTATTTTCGTTTCGATTTGATTATTTTCTGTTCAATTAGATTATATTCGTTTCGATTTGATTATTTTTAATTTGATTCGATTTTCGTTTCGATTGATTATTTTCATTTCGATTCGATTATTTTCTATTCGACTTGATTATTTTCGATTCGATCAATTATTTTCATGTGGATTTGAATATTTTGGTTTCGATTCGATTATTTTCATTTCAATTGATTATTTTCGTTTCGATTTGATTATTTTCTATTCGATTTGATTTTTTTCGATTCGATTCAATTCGTTTCTTTTCTATTCGAATTTTTTCGATTCAATTTGATTATTTTCAGTTAGATTTGTTTTAGATTCGATTCAATTATTTTTGATTCGATTTGATTTTTCTCATTTCGATTTGATTATTTTCGATTCGATTTGATTTTTTTCGATTCAATTCAATTCGCTTCTTTTTGATTCAATTATTTTCGTTTCTATTTGATTATTTTCGTTTCGATTTGATTATTTTTATTTCGATTAGATTATTTTCGATTCGATTTAATTATTTTCGCTTCTACTTGATTTTTTTCATTTCGATTCGATTATTTTGGTTTCGATTTGATTATTTTCGATTCGATTATTTTCATATCGATTTGATTATTTTGGTTTCGATTCCATTATTTCCGATTCGATTTGATTATTTTCGATTCGATTTGATTATTTTCGATTCGATTCGGTTATTTTCATTTCCATTTAATTATTTTGGTTTCGATTAGATTATTTTCGCTTCTACTTGATTTTTTTCATTTCAATTCGATTATTTTCTATTCGATTTGATTTTTTTCGATTCGATTCAATTCGTTTCTTTTCGATTCGAATTTTTTGATTCGATTCGTTTATTTTCGTTTTGATGTGATTATTTTCGATTCGATTCGATTATTTTCATTTTGATTGATTATTTTGGTTTCGATTCGATTATTTTCGTTTTGATGCGATTTTTTTCGTTTCGATTCGCTTATTTTCGTTTCGATTATGTTTTTATTCGATTCGATTATCTTCGTTTTGATTCGATTATTTTCGTTTCGATTCAATTCCATTCCATTCGATATTTATCGATTCGATGCGATTTGATTTTCTTCAATTCGATTCGATTCCATTCCATTTTTTTCATTTCGATTTGATTATTTTTCTTTTGACTGTATTCTTTTTATTCCATTCGATTATTTTCGTTTTGATTCGATTTTCATTTCGATTGGATTATTTTTGTTTCAACTCAATTATTTTCGTTTCAACTCGATTGTTTTTGATTCGATTCGATTATTTTCGTTTCAATTCGAATTTTTAAATCGATTCGTTTATTTTCACTTCGATTTGATTATTTACGTTTCGATTCAATTATTTTCGATTCGATTCGATTATCTTCATTTCGATTTGATTATTTTCGTTTCGATTCGATTTTTTTCGATTCGATTTGATTCCATTCCATTCGATTTCTATCGATTCGATGTGATTTGATTTTCTTAGATTCGATTCGATTCGATTCCATTTTTTTCATTTCGATTTGATTATTTTTGTTTAGATTCTATTCTTTTTATTCCATCCGATTATTTTCATTTCGATTCGATTATTTTCATGTCGATTCGATTATTTTGGTTGCGACTCGATAATTTTCATTTCGATTCGGTTATTATCGATTTGATTCGATTATTTTCGTTTCTATTTTATTATTTCGATTCGATTATTTTCATGTCGATTTAATTATTTTGGTTTCAACTCGATTATTTTCGCTTCTACTTGATTTTTTTCATTTCGATTCGATTATTTCCTATTCAATTTGATTATTTTCGATTCGATTCGATTATTTTAGTTTCGATTCGATTATTTTCGATTCGATTCGATTATTTTCATGTGGATTTGATTATTTTGGTTTCGATTCGATTATTTTTGTATCGATTGATTATCTTCGTTTCGATTTGATTATTTTCTATTCGATTCGATTATTTTCATGTCGATTCAATTCGTTTCTTTTCTATTCGAATTTTTTCGATTCGATTTGATTATTTTCAGTTAGATTTGTTTATTTTAGATTCGATTCAATTATTTTTGATTCGATTCGATTTTTCTCATTTCGATTTGATTATTTTCAATTCGATTTGATTTTTGTCGATTCAATTCAATTTGTTTCTTTTCGATTCGATTATTTTCATTTCTATTTGATTATTTTCGTTTCAATTCGATTATTTTCTATTCGATTCGATTATTTTCATGTCGATTCAATTCGTTTCTTTTCAATTCGAATTTTTTCGATTCGATCCGATTATTTTCTTTTCGATTCGATTTTTCTCGTTTTGATTCATTATTTTTGTTTTGATTCGATTATTTTCTATTCGATTTGATTTTTTCATGTCGATTTGATTATTTTGTTTTCGATTTGATTTTCATTTCGATTGATTATTTTCGTTTCGATTTCATCATTTTCTATTCTATTCGATTATTTTAGTTACTATTTGATTACTTTCGATTCGATTCCATTATTTTCATGTCGATTTGATTATTTTGGTTTCGTTTCTATTATTTTCGTTTCGATTGATTATTTTCGATTCGATTTGATTATTTTTGATTCAATTTGATTATTTTTGTTTCGATTTGATTATTTTTGATTCGATTTGATTTTTTTCATGTCAATTTGATTTTAGTTTCGATTTGATTATTTTCAATTCGATTTGATTTTTTTCATGTCGATATGATTTTAGTTTCGATTTGATTATTTTCGATTCGATTTGATTTTTTTCATGTGGATTTGATTATTTTGGCTTCGATTTGATTTTCATTTCGATTGATTATTTTCGTTTCGATTATGTTTTTATTCGATTCGATTATCTTCGTTTTGATTCGATTATTTTCGTTTCGATTCAATTCCATTCCATTCGATATTTATCAATTCGATTCGATTCCATTCCATTTTTTTCATTTCGATTTGATTATTTTTCTTTTGACTGTATTCTTTTTATTCCATTCGATTATTTTCGTTTTGATTCGATTTTCATTTCGATTGGATTATTTTTGTTTCAACTCAATTATTTTCGTTTCAACTCGATTGTTTTTGATTCGATTCGATTATTTTCGTTTCAATTCGAATTTTTAAATCGATTCGTTTATTTTCACTTCGATTTGATTATTTACATTTCGATTCAATTATTTTCGATTCGATTCGATTATTTTCATTTCGATTCGATTATTTTCATGTCGATTCAATTCGTTTCTTTTCAATTCGAATTTTTTCGATTCGATCCGATTATTTTCTTTTCGATTCGATTTTTCTCGTTTTGATTCATTATTTTTGTTTTGATTCGATTATTTTCTATTCGATTTGATTTTTTTCATGTCGATTGGATTATTTTGTTTTCGATTTGATTTTCATTTCGATTGATTATTTTCGTTTCGATTTCATCATTTTCTATTCTATTCGATTATTTTAGTTACTATTTGATTACTTTCGATTCGATTCCATTATTTTCATGTCGATTTGATTATTTTGGTTTCGTTTCTATTATTTTCGTTTCGATTGATCATTTTCGATTCGATTTGATTATTTTTGTTTCGATTTGATTATTTTTGATTCGATTTGATTTTTTTCATGTCAATTTGATTTTAGTTTCGATTTGATTATTTTCAATTCGATTTGATTTTTTTCATGTCGATATGATTTTAGTTTCGATTTGATTATTTTCGATTCGATTTGATTTTTTCATGTGGATTTGATTATTTTGGCTTCGATTTGATTTTCATTTCGATTGATTATTTTCGTTTCGATTATGTTTTTATTCGATTCGATTATCTTCGTTTTGATTCGATTATTTTCGTTTCGATTCAATTCCATTCCATTCGATATTTATCAATTCGATGCGATTTGATTTTCTTCAATTCGATTCGATTCGATTCCATTTTTTTCATTTCGATTTATTTTTCTTTTGACTGTATTCTTTTTATTCCATTCGATTATTTTCGTTTTGATTCGATTTTCATTTCGATTGGATTATTTTTGTTTCAACTCAATTATTTTCGTTTCAACTCGATTGTTTTTGATTCGATTCGATTATTTTCGTTTCAATTCGAATTTTTAAATCGATTCGTTTATTTTCACTTCGATTTGATTATTTACATTTCGATTCAATTATTTTCGATTCGATTCGATTATTTTCATTTCGATTCGATTATTTTCGATTCGACTCGATTATTGTTGATTTGATTCGATTATTTTGGTTTCAATTTGATTACTTTTGATTCTATCTGATTATTTTCGTTTCGATGTGATTATTTTCGATTCAATTCGATTATTTTCATGTTGTGTGATTATTTTGGTTTCGATTATTTTCGTTTTGATGCGATTTTTTGTTTCGATTCGATTATTTTCGTTTCGATTATGTTTTTATTCAACTCGATTATCTTCATTTCGATTCGATTATTTTCATTTCGATTCGATTTTTTTCGATTCGATTCCATTCCATTCCATTCGGTTTCTATTGATTCGATGAGATTTGATTTTCTTAGATTCGATTCGATTCCTTTTTTTTATTTCGATTTGATTATTTTTGTTTAGATTCTATTCTTTTTATTCCATCCGATTATTTTCGTTTCGATTCGATTATTTTCATGTCGATTCGATTATTTTGGTTGCGACTCGATTATTTTCGTTTCTATTTTATTATTTCGATTCGATTATTTTCATGTCGATTTAATTATTTTGGTTTCAACTCGATTATTTTCGCTTCCACTTGATTTTTTTCATTTCGATTCGATTATTTCCTATTCAATTTGATTATTTTCGATTCGATTTGATTATTTTAGTTTCGATTTGATTATTTTTGATTCAATTCGATTATTTTCATGTGGATTTGATTATTTTGGTTTCAATTCGATTATTTTTGTATCGATTGATTATTTTCGTTTTGATTCGATTATTTTCTATTCGATTCGATTATTTTCATGTCGATTCAATTTGTTTCTTTTGTATTCGAATTTTTTCGATTCGATTCGATTATTTTCTTTTCAATTCGATTTTTCTCGTTTCGATTCATTATTTTTGTTTCGATTCGATTATTTTCTATTCGATTTGATTATTTTCATGTCGATTTAATTCGTTTCTTTTCGATTCGAATTTTTACGTTTCGATTCGATTATTTTCTATCCGATTCGATTATTTTCATGTCGATTCAATTCGTTTCTTTTCAATTCGAATTTTTTCGATTCGATCCGTTTATTTTTTTTTCGATTCGATTATTTTCGTTTCGATTCGATTATTTTCGTTTCGATTTGACTTTTCTCATCTCGATTCGATTATTTTCATTTCTATTTGATTATTTTCGATTTGATTATTTTTGATTTGATTTTTTTCGCTTCTACATGATTTTTTCATTTCGATTCATTTATTTTCGTTTCGATTCAATCATTATTGTTTTGATTCATTTATTTTCGTTTCAATTCGATATTTTCGATTCAATTCGAATCGATTTTTTCGATTCGATGCTATTCGATTGGATTTTTTTCTTTTCGATTCGATTATTTTTGTGTTTCAATTTGATTTTTTTTGTTTCAATTCGATCATTGTCGTTTTGATTATTTATTTTCGTTTCGATTCAATTATTTTAATTTCGATTCGGTTATTTTCGTTTCGATTTGATTATTTTCTATTCAATTAGATTATATTCGTTTCGATTTGATTATTTTTAATTTGATTCGATTTTCGTTTCGATTGATTATTTTCATTTCGATTCGATTATTTTCTATTCGACTTGATTATTTTCGATTCGATCAATTATTTTCATGTGGATTTGAATATTTTGGTTTCGATTCGATTATTTTCATTTCAATTGATTATTTTCGTTTCGATTTGATTATTTTCTATTCGATTTGATTTTTTTGATTCGATTCAATTCGTTTCTTTTCTATTCGAATTTTTTCGATTCAATTTGATTATTTTCAGTTAGATTTGTTTTAGAATCGATTCAATTATTTTTGATTCGATTTGATTTTTCTCATTTCGATTTGATTATTTTCGATTCGATTTGATTTTTTTCGATTCAATTCAATTCGCTTCTTTTTGATTCAATTATTTTCGTTTCTATTTGATTATTTTCGTTTCGATTTGATTATTTTTATTTCGATTAGATTATTTTCGATTCGATTTAATTATTTTCGCTTCTACTTGATTTTTTTCATTTCGATTCGATTATTTTGGTTTCGATTTGATTATTTTCGATTCGATTATTTTCATATCGATTTGATTATTTTGGTTTCGATTCCATTATTTCCGATTCGATTTGATTATTTTCGATTCGATTTGATTATTTTCGATTCGGTTCGGTTATTTTCATTTCCATTTAATTATTTTGGTTTCGATTAGATTATTTTCGCTTCTACTTGATTTTTTTCATTTCAATTCGATTATTTTCTATTCGATTTGATTTTTTTCGATTCGATTCAATTCGTTTCTTTTCGATTCGAATTTTTTGATTCGATTCGTTTATTTTCGTTTTGATGTGATTATTTTCGATTCGATTCGATTATTTTCATTTTGATTGATTATTTTGGTTTCGATTCGATTATTTTCGTTTTGATGCGATTTTTTTCGTTTCGATTCGCTTATTTTCGTTTCGATTATGTTTTTATTCGATTCGATTATCTTCGTTTTGATTCGATTATTTTCGTTTCGATTCAATTCCATTCCATTCGATATTTATCGATTCGATGCGATTTGATTTTCTTCAATTCGATTCGATTCCATTCCATTTTTTTCATTTCGATTTGATTATTTTTCTTTTGATTGTATTCTTTTTATTCCATTCGATTATTTTCGTTTTGATTCGATTTTCATTTCGATTGGATTATTTTTGTTTCAACTCAATTATTTTCGTTTCAACTCGATTGTTTTTGATTCGATTCGATTATTTTCGTTTCAATTCGAATTTTTAAATCGATTCGTTTATTTTCACTTCGATTTGATTATTTACGTTTCGATTCAATTATTTTCGATTCGATTCGATTATCTTCATTTCGATTCGATTATTTTCGTTTCGATTCGATTTTTTTCGATTCGATTTGATTCCAATCCATTCGATTTCTATCGATTCGATGTGATTTGATTTTCTTAGATTCGATTCGATTCGATTCCATTTTTTTCATTTCGATTTGATTATTTTTGTTTAGATTCTATTCTTTTTATTCCATTCGATTATTTTCATTTCGATTCGATTATTTTCATGTCGATTCGATTATTTTGGTTGCGACTCGATAATTTTCATTTCGATTCGGTTATTATCGATTTGATTCGATTATTTTCGTTTCTATTTTATTATTTCGATTCGATTATTTTCATGTCGATTTAGTTATTTTGGTTTCAACTCGATTATTTTCGCTTCTACTTGATTTTTTTCATTTCGATTCGATTATTTCCTATTCAATTTGATTATTTTCGATTCGATTCGATTATTTTAGTTTCGATTTGATTATTTTCAATTCGATTCGATTATTTTCATGTGGATTTGATTATTTTGGTTTCGATTCGATTATTTTTGTATCGATTGATTATCTTCGTGTCGATTTGATTATTTTCTATTTGATTCGATTATTTTCATGTCGATTCAATTCGTTTCTTTTCTATTCGAATTTTTTCGATTCGATTTGATTATTTTCAGTTAGAGTTGTTTATTTTAGATTCGATTCAATTATTTTTGATTCGATTCGATTTTTCTCATTTCGATTTGATTATTTTCAATTCGATTTGATTTTTTCGATTCAATTCAATTTGTTTCTTTTCGATTCGATTATTTTCATTTCTATTTGATTATTTTCGTTTCAATTCGATTATTTTCTATTCGATTCGATTATTTTCATGTCGATTCAATTCGTTTCTTTTCAATTCGAATTTTTTCGATTCGATCCGATTACTTTCTTTTCCATTCGATTTTTCTCGTTTTGATTCATTATTTTTGTTTTGATTCGATTATTTTCTATTCGATTTGATTTTTTTCATGTCGATTTGATTATTTTGTTTTCGATTTGATTTTCATTTCGATTGATTATTTTCGTTTCGATTTCATCATTTTCTATTCTATTCGATTATTTTAGTTACTATTTGATTACTTTCGATTCGATTCCATTATTTTCATGTCGATTTGATTATTTTGGTTTCGTTTCTATTATTTTCGTTTCGATTGATTATTTTCGATTCGATTTGATTATTTTTGATTCAATTTGATTATTTTTGTTTCGATTTGATTATTTTTGATTCGATTTGATTTTTTTCATGTCAATTTGATTTTAGTTTCGATTTGATTATTTTCAATTCGATTTGATTTTTTTCATGTCGATATGATTTTAGTTTCGATTTGATTATTTTCGATTCGATTTGATTTTTTTCATGTGGATTTGATTATTTTGGCTTCGATTTGATTTTCATTTCGATTGATTATTTTCGTTTCGATTATGTTTTTATTCGATTCGATTATCTTCATTTTGATTCGATTATTTTCGTTTCGATTCAATTCCATTCCATTCGATATTTATCAATTCGATGCGATTTGATTTTCTTCAATTCAATTCGATTCCATTCCATTTTTTTCATTTCGATTTGATTATTTTTCTTTTGACTGCATTCTTTTTATTCCATTCGATTATTTTCGTTTTGATTCGATTTTCATTTCGATTGGATTATTTTTGTTTCAACTCAATTATTTTCGTTTCAACTCGATTGTTTTTGATTCGATTCGATTATTTTCGTTTCAATTCGAATTTTTAAATCGATTCGTTTATTTTCACTTCGATTTGATTATTTACATTTCGATTCAATTATTTTCGATTCGATTCGATTATTTTCATTTCGATTCGATTATTTTCGATTCGACTCGATTATTGTTGATTTGATTCGATTATTTTGGTTTCAATTTGATTACTTTTGATTCTATCTGATTATTTTCGTTTCGATGTGATTATTTTCGATTCAATTCGATTATTTTCATGTTGTGTGATTATTTTGGTTTCGATTATTTTCGTTTTGATGCGATTTTTTGTTTCGATTCGATTATTTTCGTTTCGATTATGTTTTTATTCAACTCGGTTATCTTCATTTCGATTCGATTATTTTCATTTCGATTCGATTTTTTTCGATTCGATTCGATTCCATTCCATTCGGTTTCTATTGATTCGATGAGATTTGATTTTCTTAGATTCGATTCGATTCCTTTTTTTTATTTCGATTTGATTATTTTTGTTTAGATTCTATTCTTTTTATTCCATCCGATTATTTTCGTTTCGATTCGATTATTTTCATGTCGATTCGATTATTTTGGTTGCGACTCGATTATTTTCGTTTCTATTTTATTATTTCGATTCGATTATTTTCATGTCGATTTAATTATTTTGGTTTCAACTCGATTATTTTCACTTCCACTTGATTTTTTTCATTTCGATTCGATTATTTCCTATTCAATTTGATTATTTTCGATTCGATTTGATTATTTTAGTTTCGATTTGATTATTTTTGATTCGATTCGATTATTTTCATGTGGATTTGATTATTTTGGTTTCAATTCGATTATTTTTGTATCGATTGATTATTTTCGTTTTGATTCGATTATTTTCTATTCGATTCGATTATTTTCATGTCGATTCAATTTGTTTCTTTTGTATTCGAATTTTTTCGATTCGATCCGATTATTTTCTTTTCAATTCGATTTTTCTCGTTTCGATTCATTATTTTTGTTTCGATTCGATTATTTTCTATTCGATTTGATTATTTTCATGTCGATTTAATTCGTTTCTTTTTGATTCGAATTTTTACGTTTCGATTCGATTATTTTCTATCCGATTCGATTATTTTCATGTCGATTCAATTCGTTTCTTTTCAATTCGAATTTTTTCGATTCGATCCGTTTATTTTCTTTTCGATTCGATTATTTTCGTTTCGATTCGATTATTTTCATTTCGATTTGACTTTTCTCATCTCGATTCGATTATTTTCATTTCTATTTGATTATTTTCGATTTGATTATTTTTGATTTGATTTTTTTCGCTTCTACATGATTTTTTCGTTTCGATTCATTTATTTTCGTTTCGATTCAATCATTATTGTTTTGATTCATTTATTTTCGTTTCGATTCGATATTTTCGATTCAATTCGAATCGATTTTTTCGATTCGATGCTATTCGATTGGATTTTTTTCTTTTCGATTCGATTATTTTTGTGTTTCAATTTGATTTTTTTTCGTTTCAATTCGATCATTGTCGTTTTGATTATTTATTTTCGTTTCGATTCAATTATTTTAATTTCGATTCGGTTATTTTCGTTTCGATTTGATTATTTTCTATTCAATTAGATTATATTCGTTTCGATTTGATTATTTTTAATTTGATTTGATTTTCGTTTCGATTGATTATTTTCATTTCGATTCGATTATTTTCTATTCGACTTGATTATTTTCGATTCGATCAATTATTTTCATGTGGATTTGAATATTTTGGTTTCGATTCGATTATTTTCATTTCAATTGATTATTTTCGTTTCGATTTATTTTCTATTCGATTTGATTTTTTTCGATTCAATTCAATTCGTTTCTTTTCTATTCGAATTTTTTCGATTCAATTTGATTATTTTCAGTTAGATTTGTTTTAGATTCGATTCAATTATTTTTGATTCGATTTGATTTTTCTCATTTCGTTTTGATTATTTTCGATTCGATTTGATTTTTTTCGATTCAATTCAATTCGCTTCTTTTTGATTCAATTATTTTCGTTTCTATTTGATTATTTTCGTTTCGATTTGATTATTTTTATTTCGATTAGATTATTTTCGATTCGATTTAATTATTTTCGCTTCTACTTGATTTTTTTCATTTCGATTCGATTATTTTGGTTTCGATTTGATTATTTTCGATTCGATTATTTTCATATCGATTTGATTATTTTGGTTTCGATTCCATTATTTCCGATTCGATTTGATTATTTTAGATTCGATTTGATTATTTTCGATTCGATTCGGTTATTTTCATTTCCATTTAATTAGTTTGGTTTCGATTAGATTATTTTCGCTTCTACTTGATTTTTTTCATTTCAATTCGATTATTTTCTATTCGATTTGATTTTTTTCGATTCGATTCAATTCGTTTCTTTTCGATTCGAATTTTTTGATTCGATTCGTTTATTTTCGTTTTGATGTGATTATTTTCGATTCGATTCGATTATTTTCATTTTGATTGATTATTTTGGTTTCGATTCGATTATTTTCGTTTTGATGCGATTTTTTTCGTTTCGATTCGCTTATTTTCGTTTCGATTATGTTTTTATTCGATTCGATTATCTTCGTTTTGATTCGATTATTTTCGTTTCGATTCAATTCCATTCCATTCGATATTTATCGATTTGATGCGATTTGATTTTCTTCAATTCGATTCGATTCCATTCCATTTTTTTCATTTCGATTTGATTATTTTTCTTTTGATTGTATTCTTTTTATTCCATTCGATTATTTTCGTTTTGATTCGATTTTCATTTCGATTGGATTATTTTTGTTTCAACTCAATTATTTTCGTTTCAACTCGATTGTTTTTGATTCGATTCGATTATTTTCGTTAATGATATCCTGAAACATGAAAACACTAACTGACAGCCTACCTATGTCAGTTTTCTTACAGAGAAGTGTATTAAGCAAACAATTTCTTTTCAAGGAAATCTATCTTATTTCTTTTGTGTTAAAGCTTAATTCAATTTTTAGCATTTCTTTTTTTTTTTTTTAATTTTTTTTTTTTTTTTAATTTATGATAGTCACAGAGAGAGAGAGAGAGAGGCAGAGACACAGGCGGAAGGAGAAGCAGGCCCCATGCACCGGGAGCCTGATGTGGGATTCGATCCCGGGTCTCCAGGATCGCGCCCTGGGCCAAAGGCAGGCGCCAAACCGCTGCGCCACCCAGGGATCCCAATTTTTAGCATTTCAAATAATTAAAATGTTTTCCTTGAGCTTCTGTATTTTATGACTTTTTGATATGACATCAACTCAAATTGTACAAAATTTTACCACTTTAAATTCTGACTCAATAATAGTAAGAATTTTGGAAAATGAAAAAGCCAGGTACAGAGCCTTTTAAAGCACATAGTAACATAAAGATTTCATATTATCTTAAATGTTAAAAAAAGGGAAGTTGTACAGTATGATAAAAGTTAACTGCTTAGAAGAAAGTTTTTTCTGCTGTATGAAAATACTGCTGAAAACAAACATGTAAGATCACTATAAACTTAGCTGGTTAATAAAAAGTAATGCTACTAGAATACTGTATCTTACCTAATGCACTTATTGAATGAAAGTGTTTTAAGAAGTCACTGAGACACAAAGATGACAGAACAGCACCACCTAGTTCTCTATATAAAAGTTTAAAATATGTATGCATCTCTGACTTACTTCAGAGAACTGAATATACTCTCAAAAATAAGTCATTTAATATAAAACTATATGCTTGCAAATTATTACCTGCAACAGAGCATTTACTTCAATTGCTTTGATTTTAACGTTTCATTTAAAAGAAAAAGCAAAATTAAAGATAACAGTTAAGCTGAGGTTTTTTAGTTGTGCAAGGCACTGCATTCTGTAATCCAGATAAGTAAATCTCTAAGTAGACTAACTGTACATGCTTGACCACCACCATTATGATTTCCAAAAGTATATATCTTTTTTTTTTTTTATTCTATCTACTACAAGATATATATATCATCTACCCCGGGGACACCGATGGACAATAAATAATAATATAAAAACACCATATGACCTGTTAGGAATATGACCTCATGTGCATGTTGAGGTCATCAATCAAAGTTAAATACTAAAAGAAATAATATAAAGATATCGAGAATATTTGTATCCCACTCATTATTTTACATATTCCAACATTTCACACAACTGTATATACAATTCATTTTATTTTTAAAGTTTTTAAGTGGTATTCTCATCTATTCTCCAGCTTTATTTATCAGGTGATTCTTATTTCAGCCATATTCAGGGCAGCTTGAGCAGGAGGAAATATTTCAAGAACAACATTTCATCGGCAGTCTCGAGAAGCCATATACTAGTAGCACAGGTTTTAATCAGGCACAATGTAGTATTGTAATATAAGCAAGGGACAGAGTTTTAATATATATGACACAGTATAAGGAGCATTGTTTCTGGATAGGACACCTTAAAAATGTTTTCCCTGAGGCATCAGCAGCTCTTTAAATGACTGTCACTGGTAACATCAGAATTGCTCAAGCAGAACTTCAGCTCTAAAAAAACTAAATATTGTTGCTTGTTACATAGATTCTTCTCACAGACCTCTTCTCCCCTACATTCCCTCTGCTGACCTGGTCATCTACTGTTCTGGCCCACTGAGCCTTTATGAAATTAAATGAATCATCCTCTTGAACAAATCAGTTAGAATAGACCATGCTTGAATATTTCTTGTTCACTTGTCAGCTTCTTTCAAGTTGTATTAATAAAAAAAAAGAAAGAAACTGGAATCATACTGAGAATGTTTTCAGGATAAACAACTGGAGGAAATGAGAGCTCTTTAGGCCAAACTTAAATAAAAAAAAAATGTTAAAAGCTCAGTGAGGCTTATAGTAATGCTCTTAAATCAGTGATTTCATATTTTCATTGATACATCCACATTAGGTAACTATTGAAAACATATTACTATAAAAATGGATTTTTTATTTTAGAAAATAAGCTAGGGTGTTACATATTTTTGTGTAACTAGTGTCTCAGCTACTAGACTATTAACCCCATGAGGGTGGAAACCGTTTTCCACCTTGTTACTGTGTATATCTAACATTTAAAACAGTGCCTGCAAGTAGATATTGGTTTAAAAAAATTAAACAGTGAATGAGTAAGTTATGCTTAAGAAAACCAAAGCCTATGAAGAATAAAATGATTATAGAAATTTACACATGCACACATTGAATAATGCACAAAAGCAAAATTCAATTTAAAATTGAAACAGTCTATTTTCTTATAATAAAAATGGCTAATGGAATGAGAGCTGGTGTTGTATGAAAGTGATGAATCACTGAATTCTGCTTCTGAAACCAATGTTGTGCTGTATTACTACCTATAATTTAAGTAAAAAATTTAAAGAGAAAAAAAATAAAATAAAGGACTAACAGCAAAAATTTACTAATTTTTGAAGTTGATATCTACGGATGTAATTTCATGAGAAAGGCATGTATGACCCAAGCTCAGGCTGATGACTACAAAACTAATTCATAAAACTCATTGACAGAGACAGAAAGCTCTGAAATTTATGTAGACATATGTATCAGAATAAAAATCTCTTTACAGTGTAAAATCTTAACTGAATAATGCACGGGTAGATATCAAAAATTAAATTTTAGTAAAAGGTATTTTTTAAGACTACACAGTGAATGTTACACTGTGTTACAAACTATTTTTAGGTGGAAAGTGAAAAGAGATATGCCATTTCTGTAGTCTTCAATCATCCATAATATTCTTCTACAACCCATGACCAAAGAATGAGTGTGATTCCAGTTTCTCAGTCTACAGAAGAAACTGCAGAAGTAACTTGCTTGGTTACTGGGTGTCTCGGTCAGTTAAGCATCTGACTCTCGATTTTGACTGGGGTCATGATTTCAGGGTTGTGAGATCAAGCCCCCCATTGGGCTAACGCTGGAGATGGAGCCTACTTAAGATTTCCTCTCTCCCTCTCCCTCCCCCTCACACAGAAAAGAAGAAAGCAAAAGAAAGTAACTCGCCCAAGGTCTCTAAAATAGTGGCATGGTGTAGATGAGAACTGAGGCCTTTTCATTCCTACCATTATGTCTTGCTGCTGCAGGGCACTTCCAAAATTCAGAGTTTGAGTTAGTCCAGCGATATCTCCTCGCTGTACAGAATATGGAACCTACCACCACGAGGCCAGAGTCTTTACTGTGCCTCCACGCTAGCAGTAGTTTGGCATGGCTGCTGCGTATGTTCTCCTGAAGGATCAGGGCTGTGATTCATGCCTCCTCCCCTGTCACAAGTTACTCCCATTCTCTGTTCAGTCCCCCAAGATGATATGAAAGTTTTCAGAGGAAATTATCTCTAACACCTGATCAAGTTTACTACTGGCTTGTGATAAGACCATCATTAAATGATAGGAAGACTGTCTTCCCAACTTGTCCACACCCATCCATCAAACAAAGTTGTGGTATTACAAAATACACTTTCAGGCTGTCCTGTCCTTCAAGGATAACTTGATGTTCTGCTTTGTTGGTCGTCTGTACTTGTGGAGCCAATAAAATTCGGTAAAGCGAAGTGAAGGTTTAAAATAAATCTGACCTTACTGAACTCTACTAGATCTCTAAAAAACTATGAACTTATCACTGTATCAATACTTTCATCTTAGCTATTCCACGGAAGTGAAAGGATAGGGAGGATTGAAGTTTCAGAATACGATTAGTCTTACCTCACCCATAGCATTTTTATGTTTAAAGAAAAAAATGCAGGCCAATGGGCATGAAACTATCATATGTAAATTTTACTTGGCCTTTTAAAGATATGTTTTTTATATTAAAACTAGATATATAACTTTATATATTAAAAATATATAATTTTTACTGAACACACTTCATTTTCATGCTAGTTAGCATCAGGTCTTTCCATAAAGACATTGTTCAGTATTCTTTTGAAGAATATAACGGATATTGTTTTTAATTTGGTGACTCTGGACAAAAACTTTGGCCTGAAATGCTTTCCTTCTATCAAATTAAAAAAATTCATTTTCTGAGTGGGTCATTATGACTAAAACTCTTGAGAAATAAACAGGTATAACTCTTCCTCACATTTCCAGTGTTTCTGATATTAAGTGGTTACACATTAAAAAATCATGTCACTTCTAAAAATGGATTTACAAGAATATTCTCTATATAATAAAAATTCAGTAACATATTATAATATTTTTTTCACCATAACAGGGAAACAGTCAACAAAAACTGCTTCTGAATCTACCTTCCTGTTTATTCCCTAGGCTCTGTAAAGTCAGTCAGTAAGGGCCGAACCGAAGCCACATTAGAAGGTTATTCTGCAGCTGTTGCATCACATTGACAGTCACAGTTTAACATAAAGAAGATTCTAAGTACAGCAGCTATGGGTGAATATAATTCTTAATATCAACTCCATAAAGTGGTAACAACATTTAATAAATTGAACTAGTTTAATCTGCTTGGGATATTTTTATTTACTGAATGTGCATTTCTACACAATGACGATAGAGTGATTTCAGCACCTTCCATCAGGTAAATCTTTTTTTTTTTAAATTTTTTATTTATTTATGATAGTCACAGAGAGAGAGAGAGAGAGGCAGAGACATAGGCAGAGGGAGAAGCAGGCTCCATGCCCCGGGAGCCCGATGTGGGATTCGATCCCAGGTCTCCAGGATCGCGCCCTGGGCCAAAGGCAGGCGCCAAACTGCTGCGCCACCCAGGGATCCCCCATCAGGTAAATCTTACGTTAGCCTAGTCAATAATACCTTTTCAGATGCCCAAAGTCATGAAACAGTTAAAAATCCAAAAGATATCAAGAAATTGATTTTCTAAATTTGAAGAAAAATTCTATGGCTTTAAAGAAAAGCTATATTTCCCTGGGACTTTTAAGAAAAAGCATTCTTAAAACACTTTATGTGGCATTAAAGTCACTACGAATTGTAGAAAGTCTTTTTTCCCTTGGTGTTCAGCTCCCAGTAAGTATATTTAAATTCTCTTCAAAAAGCAGTTAATATTCCCATCCTACCACCCACGGTCTTTCAAAATGCTAAAAGGGAAATAAATCAAATTCAACCACAGCAAACATGTGTCTTCAATTGCAGAAGTATGACTAAGTATCAAGAAAAACCCCAAAACATTTAGGATTTTCTTTAAAAGGCCTTTCAAATAAAATGGATGTAATCTTCCCAAGTCAAATTAAGTGAAGTGCACCCTGAATCCATACTTCAGAGAAGATTCCCAGAACATCTACTCCACAGCTTTGGCAATAACAAAAGCAGGTCAGTCCCCACTGATAATCTGGCAGATCAAGGTCAGTTTGTAATTCCTCTTTGTTCATACATTTATCCGGAAATACTGGTTACTCTAAGTAGAACAGTAAGATGATTTGGTTTCATGTTTACCTAAAGCCATCATCAGGAATATTTGGAGGGCTACAGATAGAAATCTTTAATAAGTAAAGAAAAAAAAAAAAAAAAAAGACAAGGGGTTATGATGCCCGGAGAAATCAGGGAGATTCAAAGCTATGAGATGAATGTTTTCAGTGCAAATTCGAATTGCTTGCCCTAATTGAAAGCAATGGTCTCATAGTTTTGTGAAGGATGTCATTATTCAGAATTGTTTGTGTTTCTTAGTAGCCATTTTTTTGTACTCTCTCTGTACCTTAAATACGAATAAACATTCATTGCAAATATTTATTCTATTCAGAATAGTGTATTGGCACTTTGGCAGTTATAACATAAATACTTAAATATTATTTGGATCCAAGTAAAGAGATGTGTCAGGATTAAATGGATTGGAAGAGAACTAATCAATCAGTAGAATGAAAACATTAAAAAAAAAAAAAAAAAAAAGACACAGACCAGACCTTAGATTAAGCACTTGAAATAAAATGAAGAATAAGACCCTGTACTTTATGGGTTTATAATCCAGTAGAACAAACAGACAGATAAATACCAAACATTCAAAATACTATAATAAAAATACACAAAGGGGTTATATAGATCACAGCACAGACAAAATAAAATGTTTCAAATATCAAGGGCAGATGGCATTCTTTTGTCTACTTAAACACATCAGATGTTGGCCAAAATTTTTCTTAATAAAAAACTCCAGTGAGTTACTGGAGACCAGTATTTTTTTAAACTATCATTAATAATAATGTGGCTTTCAAATAATAATGTGGCTCAAATAATGTGCTTACAAAGTTTCAAAGTTTTTTTTTTTTTTTTTTTTTTAGCTTACACAAAGGCAATTTATTAACAATTTTCTGTTAAACTATTTTCAAACTATTTTCAAACTATTTTCAAACTATTTTCAGTTTGAAGAATCCTGTTCACAGACGGCGACCACGGCGACCCCCCTTCCTGCGGGTGCTATCGGAGGGGATGGGGGTGACGTCCTCAATCCGCCCAATCTTCATTCCTGAGCGGGCAAGGGCTCTGAGGGCTGACTGGGCCCCAGGTCCAGGGGTCTTGGTTCTATTTCCTCCTGTGGCTCGGAGTTTGATGTGGAGAGCAGTGATACCCAGCTCCTTGCACCTCTGGGCTACATCCTGGGCAGCCAACATGGCAGCGTAGGGAGAAGACTCATCTCGGTCAGCCTTCACCTTCATCCCACCAGTTACACGACAGATGGTTTCCTTGCCAGAAAGATCAGTGACATGGACAAAAGTGTCATTGAAGGATGCAAATATGTGGCAGACACCAAACACATTTTCTCCTTCAGCAACTTGAGGTCCAAGGCTGATGACCTGTTCTTCCTTCTTTTCCTTCCCCTTACGAGGTGCCATTTCTGCGCGTCTTCAAAACAAAAATTGGTTAAAATTGTTAGTATATATCAAAGTTAGTTAGTATATACAAAATGCTTTTGATTGCAGTAGTCATAAATAAAAGAAAAAAGTGTACTTACAAGTCAAACTGAAGTTTTCTGATGATATGACACATAGGCCAATGCAAGTCAAAAGGTACAATTAAGATAAGTATGCCTTCAAACTCGTGCAATGCAGGAAAATATCCTCCATATAAGTGGTGACATGTACTAAATGAGCCAATTCTTATAACCATCCCTCCACAAATGAAGTCCCTATTTAAAAAACATCTGTCTTTCTTTCTCTTTCTCTCCTCTTCCTCTGTTGGGTTCAATGTCCCTATATAGTTTCACAGTTGTTCAAATTGCATCCAAAACAAAAATCGAAAAAATCATGTCTCAGATTTGACAGTGCACTGACATTTGGCAGCCCATGCAGTTGAAGGCAATTAATACTATCTAAAAATCTATAGCCTCAAATAATAACCAGCGTAACTTGAAGATCCCACCACAGCAAATGTGTTAACGGACTAGTTATGGAATAGAGTATTGATTTAGGAACAATTTTTGATTCTTGTTTTGAGAGAGTGAAAGGGACAATCCCTATTCAAGATAAGGGATACACATTTTCACTCATTATTTTATTTCATTCCCAGGCCAAAGAACTACTTAGAAATAACAGATACTGTATTATGTATCACAATGGTGAATTTCATTCTGCCTTGGCAGGGTAACTAGTAAGTGTAGAATGTAGCTGCTTGCTATACTGGAGTCATGGGTATATAATTGCCTTCAGAAACATCCTTCTCTGAATACCACCTACACATTAATACATGACGGTGAACTTACAGCCACACTCCTGTTCTATCCCACATGATCCTTGAAAAGGCTTTGAAATGAGGCCACGTGCATAATTAAGGCACAGTGAATACCACAGTACATGTAACAAGCTAGAGTATTATGAATCCTTAGGGGAACCTCATAGAACTAATACATTTTCTAAAGGAAGCTGCACATGAGTAAAGAGGGCCCAAAATGCTAATTAGATCCTCTCAGTGAAAGCTATATTAAAGTTGATTCTTGAATCCTGAAGTTGGGCACAGAATGGAACATTTGTATACAGAAACACTGAAGGGGGGGGGGGAAGAATTTGACATAAAAGCCCCTCAATAGATGGTTTACACAATTCATGAGAAAATAAATAATACAAAATAAACAAAATAACAGTGGGAGAATGTCAACCCTCCTGAAAGGGTTAAGTATGAGAACAGATTTCCTATTAGAAAGGGATTATGTAACAACAGAGGGAAATACTCACCCTAGCATATGCTAATTTAGTCAGCTTTGCCAGGTGTTTCTGTGTGTTTGGCTGGCTGACTCACCTTCCTTGCCTCTCCTTTTTGCCATTTCATTATGAAAGTAAGGAGTTTGAACTCTCACAAAACGCAATAATAGCAATAACAAAAACAAGCAAAAGCACATTATATGAGTTTTATCCTTGCTAAAACATTGGGGTATGCATTGTGGAGGTCAAAAGGAAAATCACCCAAACTGTATGTATTCAGCACATAGGCTTTAGCAAATCTCCCTTTCTTGAACCACTCTTCATTCCTCATTAATTACTTTTAATAGGTCTTTCAGGTTAGGAGTATGGTCGGGACTGGGGGGATATTATATTCCTGGACAGTGCAAAGGAAGCTGAGTTACTGTGTTACTCAGACTTCAAAATAGAAAATAGAGAGCAGGGATCCCTGGGTGGCGCAGCGGTTTGGCGCCTGCCTTTGGCCCAGGGCACGATCCTGGAGACCCGGGATCGAATCCCACATCAGGCTCCCGGTGCATGGAGCCTGCTTCTCCCTCTGCCTGTGTCTCTGCCTCTCTCTCTCTCTCTCTCTCTCTCTCTCTCTCTCTCTGTGACTATCATAAGTAAATAAAAAATTAAAAAAAAGAGAAAATAGAGAGCAGCAAAGGAGTGACAATTAGACAAGCTTATTGTATATTTTTTGTTTGCTTTTTAACACAAATATTCTAACCATCTCTCATTTCAACCTAAATCTACTACTTAAGATTGGAAAGTAGGGGGCATATAAGGTATGAGAATGAATGGAAGATACGTAGGTGTCATGGGCATTTTCCCCCAGAGGGGATAGAGGACAAGCTAACATCAAATATGAATTCATTAAGAGAGTAAAAATGTATTTTACACACCATAAATTTGAGTTTGGATGTTTAAGTAAACCTTAAGGGAGTCACTTGCATTTTGAAAGGCAAACACTTTTAACAAAGAAGCCAAAAATATTTCTCTATAAGAACAAATTAATTGTTTTTTATAAATCATACTGAATCAATATAACAGCTATACACTTAACAGTTGGCAGCACATGCTTGTCAGGAAAGGTGCTTTCTTGCTCTATTCCCAAAGATGACTTTAGATAAACAATGAGTGCGCCGTTACTGTAAATAAGCCATCATCAAAAACATAAAATTGTTAGGGGATCAATTTGACCAATAAGAACTGTTGCTTTCTTAATGTGAAGTGATTTGCACTACTTGATCATACTTAGCTCTGAGATTTTTTTATTTCTCAAAGCAAAATACAAAATAATACAAAATAAACAAAATAACAGTGGGATAAAATATTTATTTTATTTAAAAATAAACAAAATAACAGTGGGATAAAATATTTATTTTATTTAAAAATAAACAAAATAACAATGGGATAAAATATTTATTTTATTTAAAAATAAATATTTTTATTTTCTAATCTCTAATGACCTCTGCATCTAGCCCCCAGAATGACTGTTTATCGCTAAATTGGAGCTTCCTGTTCAGCATTCAAGTGGCTGAAAGATAATTTAAAGATTCAAGTAAAAACTATTTGTTGACTTAGAGTTATATCAAATGTTGAATAATGACTGTCTTAATATTTACTTCAAAGACCTCTAAAATAGAATGTAAATAATTAGTAGCCAGCCCTCTCTAAGGCAGATCCCTTTACAACTTCAGCCCTGTGTCTATTCGTGTAGTGGAAGGGTCTCATTACTTAGTTTCATAAGCACAAAAGAAGATTCAGAATAGATGCTCAGCTCTATCACAAATTCAGAAATGTATATCTTGCTTGTGTGTTTTTAAGGGGAAACGTTAATCATTGTTAAAGCCTAAGAAAATTTATTCAAAAATATACTTTTTAACCCTCATAAAAAGGGTAAGAGAAAATAACTGAGTGCAAAGAAAACAAACTCTTGCCTTTTCCTCACATCACATCCCATCCCTGACAGCTCCCAAATTATAAAGATACTGAAGAAACCCCCCCCCCCCCTTTAAGTAGTACCAGCCCTAATCCAGAGGCAGCCCATCCAGGTGCCTTCCTGAAGTTTTAGCAACAAAAAGCATTCTGTTTGTGATAAGAAAACCATTTCCCCCCACTCCCTGATTGGAATGTCCCTGAATAGGTTCATGTTGACCTGAGAAATCGATAACCTGAATGCTATGCTACTGCCAAGGTTCTTTTGTCTTTAAGAGGTTTTTTTTTTTTTTTCTTTTACCTTTAAAAGATGCCTGTAATTGCTAATTGGGCTCTCTTCCTCCTGGGAGGCAGAGAGCCCATTTGCACAAACGTTCAATAAACCCTCTTGCTAATTGCATCTGCCTGTCTGGGGTCAGAGTCACCTGGACACGTTGGCACCCGTGAGCCAGGGTCCAACAACTTAAAAAAGTTTAAGTGCTGACATATTATGAAGAGATGCAGCTACTTAAGTCCATTAGGACATACCTATTCATGCCAACACTATTTATTATGTATCTACTAAATTGAGAATAAGAAGATTGCACAGATGACAAAGGCTCAGGGCTTGCCCTCAGGAAGCTTAAGTTTAGTAGTCATTGGGCACTAGAGCTGTTCTAGGAGGACCAAAAAACCAATACCTGCCAATTCCACAAAGAACTCTAACTTCAGCTTTTGAGTTTGGCTTCCTCAGTTTGTGATTTCTCACCACTTCCTCAGCCTACTAAGCCAGCTGTTACACATTGGGTGGTTTTGCCAAGGTTATTCAATGAGCCTATTAAAATGAGGACGCCTTCTCAATAAATCTCGTGGAACGCACATCAGTGTTATCAAATAAAACATCAATACGATAGGTCTATTTATATTATGAATGTACCCCAAATCCTTCATAATAAATAAACCTTACTTGTCTCAACCATCTGATACCCCATAGATTTCTCATTTTAAAAAGAAAATTAATATTATTTGATATTGATTTTACGTCACTTTAAAATGCATGACTCACATTTCTTCCAGCATTTTTGTACTTCCATTTGCTCCTTAAGTAATTCAAGTAATTTTTTTCATTAAAAAAAAAATGGCATCTCACTATTTCAACGTGGGGCAAATAGTTCTCAAGTATCTGATCTTTCAGGGGAGAAAGCAGAAAGAGGCCTCTCAATCAATGCTTACTTTGGTCATGTTATGCTCCCACAGTTCTAATAGTTGTAGAAATGGTGAAGACAATGAAGTAAGTTTCCATATCTTGATAGAAAATCTGCCCAGAGACTCCCCATATTTGCAGGGAGATTTTCCTAATTACTAAGTGTTTGGGGTTTGACCATTTAAATCATAGTCTTTGGCTCTTATGTACAGATTCTACTCTTTAAAGTTTCAGTTGTTAATCAAGAAAGGGAGGAATAGGGTTCTTGCATTCAACATAAGAAATGAGCTCAACAAGACTAAGGCTATTACAAATAGAAGGAAATGAATGGGAGAGAGAGGCTTTTGAGAAGCATTAAGTTATCAGTATTTTATTAAGTGTATGTAGGTGTGTTTGTACTTTATAATACACTTTCTAAAAATGTAAGGGGAAGTTTATGTTCAGTGTATTCACTGAGGCAAGTACTATGCATGTCCAATTGACCTTCAATTTGAAAGTCTTTCTAAAATAACAGATCATTCATCAAAATATCTCATGGAAAATAAAACAAGACAAAACCAAACACTAAAATCCCAGTATTTGTGTTGGATGTGTTTTTCTGTAAGACTAAATCTAAAAAGGAAACAAAGTTCTCAACAAAATCTCTATGTATGTCTATTTTCTGGTTGTATTTTTGTCCTTTCTTCTTTGCCCTTTCTAGGACCGTTTTCTTGTGCTAAACAAGACAGTCTCCATCTTTGCAGTGCCCCCTCAGGCATGGAAAGGGGACACAGCTTCAGCCAGGGTTAGCAATTGAACTGGATCTGCTCTGTAACCAAGAGAGGTTTTAGTTCCAGGTGGCAAGCTTTTGCACGCCTCCTTCTAAAGAAATTCATTTCTCTAAACTGTTCTGTACCCTCATTCCAGATTTTTCCCCTACCTGTGATGGAGGAAAATAAACAAGGATGCCCCATAAACTAACACAGAAGCAAATTTTTGTTATCTAGTCTAGTCTATCTAGTCTATACATTGCGAGTTGTGCTTTGGTCAGAAACATATTTATTTCCTTCTAATGATTCATTTTCATTTCCTAAGAATCCACTGAAGACAAAATGGTAGATTTTTAGAATAGTACTATTTTTTTTAACTTATTTTATCATTGACTTGATTCTCACCACTGGCTCATTAACTTTACATATTAACAAGCCAAAAGGTTGATTTTGCTTCCCAGAAAGAGTAAAATATTGGTGACAATATAAAACACAGAGAAGATACGTTCAAATGAGTCTTCTTGTCTAAAATAAGGCATAGTGCAAGAAAGGGGATAATAATAGAAATGCTAAATTAATTGATCAGTATTACTTAAGTCACAGATACCACCATAGTTCCGATAAAGCTAAAAATAAGAAGCTATAGGCTGCCTATAGCATTTGCCTAGTCATAACTACCAGCAGGCAGAACAGACTCCCTCTAGCCAAAATCAGTTAGTTGCTCACTAGTTCCGCCGCCACCCTTCTTTCTCTGCACATGGAAAGGAAAGACCTGCTAAGTGTTTAATCTGTGTCCAGGAAATAAAGCTTTTCATTTTACAACCTAACCAAGTCCTAATAAAAGTGTAGGATGCTGGGAGAAACAACCTCAACCCTGAAGCAATGTTTTTGGCCAAGAGTAAAACAAGGAAGGCCTGAGCAATTTGTTTGAGCAGGAACTGACAATATCAACAAAGTGCGATGTGTCTGTGGAGCAGTGTTTGATCAATGTGAGGCAGCCATAAACATGAGACTACAATCCAATGGTGCTTTGCACCCCCTCCCCCTCTAGTTTTTTTTTTTTTTTTCCTTTTAAATCCTCTTCTGTCCTTTGGTGTCTTAACATGGCCTGATCTAAGATGCTCATAAGTACACAGACCCTGTTGGGCTGGTGCTTTCTCCCTGGTTGCTGTAGAGGACGCTTATTTATTTATATACTTGGACCTGATGCTGGTGCTGCTGTGGGTTGCAGTGGTGCATTTTCTCTGGCATGCCCACACCCCTTGCACCACCACCTCTAATCTGCTGTGAAAAGCAGCACTTTTTAAATAATTGGCTTACATACTTAATACAAGAGACCCATGTTTTTAATAAAAGAGAATGCAGCTGATGGAATCTCTCCGGGTAGAGAGAGAGAAAATCCTCCTCCAGGCTGAGAGAATGAGACACCAGCAGACAGTTATTTTGCACTGCAGTGAATCGACAATTCATGGGAAATGTTGAAGGCAGAGGAGGCGACCCCCAAGTGCAGTCCTTTGCCCACATGCTCTATAATAAATAATCTCACACCAGCCCAGCAGTGTGTGCAATGACGTGCCGGGGCCAGCACGCACAGATTGGCAGGGAAAACACATCCAGCGGTGTCGAGTTTTCATCGCAATCACCGAATTAACTGATTTCCCCACATCACACTCCCACTACCCTGCGTAGAGAGCACGCGCGCGCGCGCGCACACACACACACACACACACACACATGCAGAGTTGAGAAATGCAAGTTACTGAGAGGTGAAATAGGGCATCTAGGAACACGTTTCAGCATGGATTAGAGACCCAAGTGATGTGTCAGCCTCCCGGGGTACTTGTGAGAAGGTGGGAGTGCGAATGGTGGGAAATGGGAGGAGGCAGCGTAAGCAGGGAGAAGGCTGCCGGCTTTCTCGGGGATGCTGGCACATTTCATATCTGGAATTTACATTTAACATAAAACACAAAAAAGATGGTAAGAAATACCTCCGCAAGGTCAGTTAGTTAATTCAGAAAAACTCTGTCCACTCTGTTTTCCTTCACATCATAAATATGCATAAATAAAATCCATCCCAGTCCATATCCTGCAAGATAGGAGGCAGGATGCATTCCAAGGACTTGCTGAAAGACGGTTCATTGACCTCATTTAAATCCTCCAAAGGCCAATTGGGTTTTGCACGCCTGCGGTCTACTTGTGTCTTACTTCCAGATTCATTTTACCAAGGGACAAATACATTTGATCAACTTATCCTTCCCACAACTACAGAAATGACGACAGAGGGGTTAGAGGTGGGCAAAGATTTAGCAAGAAATCAAGAGTCACCTAGCTTTGAAAATCCTATAGTCCATCATTTCCCATCCATCCTTCCTGTATCTCACTCCCGCATCCCTGTATGACTCCTCTCTTCAAAGCAACAACTTTCCTCCCCCCGGCCCGGCCCCCCCAGCCCTGGCCTGCCGCCCCCGCCTCACCACCCCCCAAGTGCGCTCTCCCCACGCCCTCCTACTCCGCACATGGCCATTCACTTCATCACCCGCGTCCTCCTCCCCTTCCACAGGGCCCCCTCCTCCTCCTGCAAGAGGGAGGATCTGAGGAAAAGTGCACCCCGGTTCCCCAGCCGCTCTGCATCCAAACCCAGTGATTTGCATCATAACAGCGTTTTGTGCGGTTCCCCCCACCGCGGTCGCAGGGGTTCGTACATTGCACGTGAAAGGACAATATTAATGACGGAAAGAAGCGGCAGGAGCAGAGCCATAGAGAGGTCGGGAATCCGAGGGGAAATCCCTTCGCAGTAAAGTAACTGCTTAGGTGCGTAGATTTCTTTGCTTAAAGAAAAAAGGAAAACAAAAAAAAAGAACAGAGAGGAAAAGAAAACCAGACAGGCTGATTAATTTTAAAAAACAGGCTTGTTGATAAAGTAGCTTTGAGTCTTTTAACTTTTCCCTTCCCCTTTCCCTTGTTTATTTCTTGATTTATTCTCTCTCTCCTTACCCCCTTTTTCTTTTTCTTTTCCTTCTTCCTTTCTCTCGCTCTTTTACATCCCAGACAGTCTCCTCTCCTTTCGGAGGTGCATGACACGTCTCACGACACACCTGCCCCCGGGGATGTCACTGCAGTGCACATGGCGCTGCCGCTGCTGCTGTTCTCGCCGTCTCCGTAGCTCGCTCCCAGGCTCTCACTCACTTTTCAAAGACACACGGATGTGATGGTGGGAAGCAGAGAAAAGAGCAAGGCGACCCGGAAAGGGGGAGGTGAGAGCGAGGAGGAGGGTGGAGAGGGCGGGTCAGGAGCGTGATGTGGGAGGTGGCCGGTGGGGGTGGGTGGGAGGGTGTGATGTTCAGAGAAGGCGCCAAGTGCCCGCCGGAAGGCGGGAGGGGTGGGGGGTGCTGCTGGCGGGGACTGAGTGAGGGATGGAGGCAGCTCAGGTGGGTGAAGAGGCGGAAGGGGCCGCGCACGGGGCTGCCTGCTGGGAGCGCAAGGCTGAGCCAGGGCCGGAGACCCGAGGGCTGGAGCCAACTGCCGCCGCCCCTGCCGCACCGGGGAGTAGGGGGGGGGGTGCACATCGCCGGGGACTAGGGGACTGGAAGGGGCAGAGTGGAAATGCGGGGTGCAGTGGGCGTGATGGGGAAGGGCGTGAAGCTGATGCTCCCTCGGCGGGGCGGGGATGACCTGGTAGAGGAGCCCGCAGACGCTGTAGAAGCGGAGGACGGCGCCGCGTCTCCAGGTCACGGTCCCTTCTCTAAGGGGCTGGGAAGGAACGAGGGGGCGAGAAGATGCTGGTGACGGGGGCCCCAGAGTGCAGGGGCCGCCGGCGTCCTCCTGGCTGGACCCTCGGTCCCCGCTGCGGTGCTCGAACCCTCGGACCCGGACTGGAGGCAGCAGAAGCGGCAGCTGCGACGCACCCGCAGAATGGGGTTGCGGTGGGCGGAAGAGTGTCTCCTGCTGCTGCTGCTGCTGCTGGTGGTGGTGCAGCCGCGACAGCCCGTCAGGCAGGCACCGGGTCGGAGCTCGCCTTCCCCTCGGCTCGCACCGCAAGTCCCAGAGCCCGCCGGGGCTGCCCGAGCAGGTGGTGCAGGAATCCGGGGTGTTGGAGAAGGTGCAGGCGAGGGCTGCAGGGGTGGGCAGGTCACGGAAGGGAGGGGGGGCAGAGGGGGCGCAGGCAAGCAGCAGCCGCCGCTCGCGCTCGGGGTGTCTCGGGGTCCTGGCAGGGGAGGCGGCGGCGGTGGACGCAGCGCTGGCGGCGGCGGCTCCCGGATGCTCGAGCTGCAGCAGCAGCAGCAGCAGCAGACGCACCGGCGGCGGCGGCTCCCGGATGCTCGAGCTGCAGCAGCAGCAGAGGCACCGGCGGCGGCGGCGGCGGCGGCGGCGGCGGCGGCGGCAGCAGCTCTACCCAGCGCCAGACCCAAGGGCAAGCTCAGCGCGGCGGAGACCCCGCCCCCACCCTGGCAGGGACAGACACAGCCCCCGGCCAATGGGAGCGCACCCGCCTCCCGGGCCTGGCCAATGAGAGGAGGCGGTGGGAGGAGACAAGCGCCGGGAGAAACCAACTGGCTTCTCAAGGACCCTTGGGGCAGGGAGGACCCGACCCCCGCCCACACCCCTCCCACGGTCTCACCTCCTTGGACACGTCTCGCCCCGACTTCACAGGGGAGACCCTCGCCCGCCTTGACCGCGCCTCGCCCTCAGGAACGGTTCAGCCAATCGCCACCGCGAGGGGGCGGGGTTAGCCACGTCCCCGGCAGGTTCTGGGATCCGTGGGGCCTGGGCCAGATCCTGGGTGCGAGGTGCTTGTGCGCATGCGGACTCCGAGAGCAGATGGTGGCTGCACCTGCCCACGCACCAGCTGCAGCACATTCTCCAACGCTCTCAGCAGCAAAGGGAGAGAGGGCAGGGGGCGGGGGGAGGCTAAGTGTAGGGAGCGGCGCACCTGCCTGCCTGCAGCATCACTCACCAGAGTTCATATTTTACCTTACGTTGCCAAGATGCCCTGTCCAGCAGTGAGGAACCCTATAATTCCCAATCTCTGTGTCACTTTCAAGTGAGGATTAAAGATAGGCATGAGTTTTCTACACACTCCCTTTTCACATCTTTACAATCTTTGCTCCTACGTGTTCCAGATAAGGAAGAGGGCTGCTGATCTCTACATAAGACTTTCCCGAAGCAGCTATGTCAGAGGTTTCCAAGACTATCACCAGATTCAGTGATTTGCTAGAACCCACAGGGCTCAGAAGTTCTTGTACACATAATTATGGCTTATTACAGCAAATGGACAAAAAGCAAAGTGATTTTTTATAAAGCAAAATGATTAAAGGAAAATAGTACATGGGGCAAAGTCTGAAGGAATCCAGATGTAAGCTCCCGAAAGTTCTCCCTCAGTAGAGGACATGGTTAATTTCCCTAGCAACAAGATGAGGAAACCTGCTTGAAGTATTGTCTACCAGTGAGGTCACCTGAGCCTACAACACCAAGGCTTTTATTGGTGGTCCACCACGTAGGTATATAGCCATTGCCTACAAGACCAGTTTCTGAGGCTCCAGAAACCCAGGAGAACAGGTGTTCACCATAAATCACAACGTTTGCACATATTCTCTAGAAAGACTGGTATAACACCTCAGGGACACAGGCATACAAAACATTTATATTGTTTAGAATCCAAATATTTTTTAACAACTTTGTTGAGCCATATCTCACATACCACACTATTCACCCATTTAAAATGTACAATTCATTGGTCTTTTCCTATTCAGAGATATGTACAACCATCTCCACGATTTTAGAACATTTTCATTACTGGAACTGTGATTTACAGTTCTGCACATAGGAAGCTGAGAAGTCAACTCTCTGTCCTAACAACAAGTAAACAAGCTGAATAGACTTAAAAATCAACTCTTCTCAGATCTTTAAGAGGGGGAAGACACAGGAAAAATCACTGATCCCAAGATTGGATATATAGAAAGGTGAATGAATAACAGGAGGGAGTCATAGCTTACCTGGAGCAGACACTCACAAGCGGAAACACCTGTAGGAACCAGGCCTGAGATGAAAATTTGAACTGTGCTTGTACTTGAAAACTTGAATTTCTGGAGTCTCAGAGCAAGCAACTCTGGGGATTAAAAACTCCAAGGGGATCTAGTCATAGAAGAAACTCCCACAATACTGTTAGACTCACTTCTAGGAGCTCCATCAGATTCCCACAATAAATACTATTAAAAAAATTCCCTGGGGCTTACAGCAGGGAAGGGGAAGAGAAACCATTTTGAAACATGCCAAAGCACTCCATTTTTCTTAATTTCTCTTCACTCCACACCTATCTATGTAGAAGTCTGAAAATTCAACAAAAATATTTCTGGAACTATTAAATGAGTATAGCGAGGCTACAGAATGACAGGTTAATATACAAAGGTCAACTGATTTCCTACATGCCAGCAATGAACAAGTGGAATTTGAAATTAAAAACACAATGCCTAGCCAACACTTGTCTCCTATGTTGTTAATTTTAGCCATTCTGACAGGTGTGAAATGAGATCTTTTGTACTTTTGATTTGTAATTCCCTGATGATTGATGTTGAGCATGTTTTCATTGATGTTGAGTCTGTTAGCCATCTCTATGTCTTCTTTGGAAAAATGTCCATTCATGTCTTCTCCTCATTTCTTAACTGGATGATTCATTTTTTGGGTGTTGAGTTTGATAAGTTCTTTATAGATTTTGGATACTAACCCTTTATCAGATATGTCATTAACAAATATCTTCTCCTATTCTACAAGGTTGCCTTTTAGTTTTGTTGATTGTTTCCTTCACTGTGCAAAAGCTTTTTACATTGATGAATCCCAATAGTCTATTTTTGTTTTTCTTTCCCTTCAGGAGACATATGTAATAAGAAGTTGCTACAATTGGTGTCAAAAAGGTTGCTGCCTGTGTTCTCCTCTTGGATTTTGATGGTTTCAGATCTCACATTTAGATCTTTAATCCATTTGAACGTAAGAAAGTGGTCCAGTTTCATTCTTCTGCATGTTGCTGTCCAGTTTTCCCAGCACTATTTTTTGTTAAAGTGACTTTTTTTCCAGTGGGTATTCTTTCCTGCTTTGTTGATCAGCTGACCATATAGTTGTCAGAATCCATTTCCGGGTTCTCTACTCTGTTCCACTGATTTTGGTCTGTTTTTGTGCCAGTACCACACTGTCTTAATCACTACAGCTCTGTAATACAGCTTGAAGTCCAGAATTGTGATGCCTGCAGCTTTGTTTTTCTTTTTCAAGATTGCTTTCGCTATTCAAGGTCTCTTCTAGTTCCATACAAATTTTAGGATTGTGTGTTCTAGCACTGTGAAAAATCCTGGTGGTATTTTGATAGGAATTGTATTAAATATGTAGATTGCTTTCAGTAGTATAGATATGTTAACAATATATGTTCTTTTGATCCATGAGCATGGAATGTTTTTCCATTTCTTTGCATCCTCTTTAGTTTCTTTCATCAGTATATTATAGTTTTCAGAATACAGGACTTTCACCTCTTTCGTTGAGTTTACTCCAAATATCTTATGGATTTGAGTGCAACTGTAAATGAATCAATTCTTTAATTCCTCTTTCTGCTGTTTCACTATTGATGTATAGAAATGCAACAGATATCTGTATATTGATTTTCTACCCTGTGACTGTACCGAACTTGCGTGCCAGTTCTAGCAACTTTTTGGTAGAGTCTTTTAGGTTTTCCGTATAGAGTATGATGTCATCTGTAAATAGTGAAAGTTTGATTTCTCCCTTGCCAATTTGGATGTGTTTTATTTCTTTTTGCTGTCTGACTGTTGAGGGTAGGACTTCCACTGCTATGTTAAATAACAATGGGTGAGAGTGGACCACACTGTCTTGTTTTTAACCATAGAGGAAAAGCTCTGTTTTCCCCACAGACAATGATATTAGCTGCGGGTTTTTCACATATGACCTTTGTGATATTGATATAGATTCCCTCTATCCCTACTTTGCTGAGGGTTTTTATTATGAATGGATGTTGTATTTTAAGGGGAAACCTCTCACACTGTTGGTGGAAATGAAAACCGGTATAGCCACTCTGAAAAATAGTACAGAATTTCCTGAAAAAGTTAAAAATAGAACTACCTTATGATCAAGGAATTGCACTACTGTGTATTAACCCAAAGGATATAAAAATACTAATTCGAAGGGATACATTCACCCCAGTGTTTATAGCAACACTATCAACAATAGCCAAATTATGGAAAGAGCCCAAATGCCATCGACTGATGAATAGATAAGCAAATGTGTATATATAAATAAATGGGATATTACTCAGCCATAAAAAGAATGAAATCTTTCCATTTGCAACAACGTGGATGGAGCTATGGAGTATTATGCTAAGCAAAGTAAGTCAGTCAAGTAAGATAAATGCCTTATGATTGCACTCATATATGGAACTTAAGAAGCAGAACAGATGAACAGGGGGTAAAAGAGAGGCAAACCAGGAAAAAGACACTTAGCTACATAGAAGGAACTGATGATCACTCTTCCCAGGTGAGCAGGGGATGCATTACATGGGGGATGGGTATTAAGGAGACCACTTTTGATGAGCATGGGGTATTGTATGTAAGTGATGAATCACTAGGTTCTGAACCTGAAACTAATATTGAATGGTTAACTGTAATTTACATAAAAAATTGGAAAAAAAAGACCCACAATAACATTTACATTAACAGTCTCAAAATTGAAATACTTAGGGCAGCCCAGGTGGCTCAGTGGTTTAGCACCACCTTCGGCCCAGGGCCTGATCCTGGAGACCCGACATCGAGTGCCACATCAGGCTCCCTGCATGGAGCCTGATTCTCCCTCTACCTGTGTCTCTGCCTCTCTCTCTCTCTCTCTTTCTCTGAATAAATAAACAAATAAATAAGTAAAAAAATGAAATACTTAGATGAACAAAAAAACAAACAAAAACTAAATAAATGGAGATATATTCTATTTTTATGGACAAGATGATTCAATATTATGAAAATGTAAATATATATATATATATATATATATATATATATATATATATATATATATATATATAAAGGGGGGATAGAGGGAGCTATCAATGTAATACCAATTAAAATCCCATCAGGTTATTTTATATGTATCAAAAATTAATTCTAAAATTTATATGGAGAGACAAAATATCTAGAATAGCCAACACACTATTGAGGGAGAACAACAGAGTTGGAGGGCAGATGCTACTTGGTTTTAAGACTTACTACTCAGCTATAGTAATCAAGGCAGTGTGGCATTGACAAAAGAACAGACAAATAGAGTAATGGGCCAAAACAGAGATCCCAGAAATAGATCTCCATAAATACAGTCAACTGATCTTTGACAAAGGAGAAAAGGTAATACAATAAAGATAGTCTCTGCAAAAAATGATGCTGAAAAATTGGGCAATCATCTGCAAAAACATGGGCCTAGACACAAATCTTGTACCCTTTACAAAAAATAACTCACCTACATGTGAAAAAGAACAGTATAAAACTCCATGAAGAGAGTATATGAGAAAACCTAGATTACCTTGGCTATCATAAGGTCTTTTTACCACACCACCAAAGGCAAGATCCATGAAAAAAAAAAAGATAAGCTGAATTTCATTAAATTTAAAAGCTTTTGCTCAATGAAAATCAATATCCAGAGAATTAGAAGATAAGCCACAGAATGGGTAATATTTTTTTCCAAAAAATGCACCTGATAAAAAACCATTATCCAAAATATACAAAGAACTCTTTTTTATTTACAAGATTTATTTATTTATTTTAGAAAGAAAGAGAGTGAAAGAAGATGCATGGGAAGCATGAGTGGGGGTAGGAGCAAAGGAAGAGAATCCTCAAGAAGACTCCTTGCTGAGCTCAGACCCTGAGGTGGGGCTCAGTGTGGGGAAGGAACGCCAGGCTCCCATTCTACCTCACTACCTATGTGATTATGACTTGAGCCAAACCAAGAATTGGTCACTTAATCGACTGAGCATTCAGGGGCCCCTTAAATATGCCAAGAAGTCTTAAAACTCAATAATAGGAAAACAAACAGCTCGATTTTAAAATAAGCCAAAGATAGGTTAGGGGCACTTGGGTGACTCAGTTGGTTAAGCATCTGACTCTTGATTTTGGCGTGGGTCATAATCTGGGGTCCTGGAATCAAGCCTCCCATTTGGCTCCATGCACAGTGGGGAATCTGCTTAAGGATTCTCACTCTCCCTCTTTCTTTGTCCCTCCCCCTGCTTGCACATTCTCTTTATGTAAAATAAAAATAAATAAATCTTTAAAAATAATGATAATAATAAATAAAAATAAGCCAAAGACCTTAACTGATACTTTACCAAAGATAATACACAAATGGCAGATACACGTATTAAAAAATGCTTCACAATATATGTTATCAGGTAAGTGAAAATGAAAATAACAGGGAGATACCTGCACACACTTACTAGAATGGCCAAAATCCAGAACACTGACAACACCAGGTCCTAGTAAGGATAGGAAGCAAGAGGAAATTTCACACACTATTGGTGAGGATCAAAAGTGGAACAGGCACTTGGAAGACAATTTCAAAGTTTCTCGCAAAACTAAACATACTCTTAATATATAATCTAGCCACATTCTCCTTGGTATTTACTCAAATAAATAGAAAATCGTGCCCACACAAAAACTGGCACATGTATGTTTATAGCAGCTTCAGTTTAATTTGCCAAAAGTTGGAAAAAACCAACATGGCCTTGAGTAGAAGAGTGAATGAGTGAATGGATGAATGAATGAATGAATAAATATTTATCTAGCACTAAAAATAAATGAGCTATCAAGCCACAAAAAGACAATGAAGAACTTTCAGTACTAGTATATTAGCATATATATTAACATTTTAGTAAGAAATAGAAACAAATAGAGAAGGCTACATGATTCCAAATATGTGACATTCTGGAAAAGATAAAACTCTGGAGACAATAAAAGTATCTGTAGTCAGCTGGGGTCGGGGTGGTTGGAAAAATGAATAGGTAGAGCACAGAGGATTTTTAGAACAGCGAAAATACTCTGTATGATATAATAATGATGTATGTATGTCATTATATATTCATTCAAACCCATAGGATGAATAACACCAAGAGTGAACCCTAAGGTGAACTATAGACTTTAGGTGATTATGATGTGTCAAAGTAGCTTACCGTTTTGGTAGAAAAAAAAAAAGTAGGCTGATTGTTGATAATGGGATAATGTGTGTGGGATATAGGGGGAGAGATGGGATCTCTCCCTCCCTCTCAGTCTTGTTGGCAACCTAAGCTACTCTAAAATAGTAAAACCTTAAAAAAAAATCCAGTACCCTTTAGCTTTCACCACCTTATGATCCCAGCTACCTTCCAAGCCATAAGCAATCAGTCATTTATTTTATGTTTCTATACCTTTGCCTATTCTGGATTTGTAGTGAATCTTCAAGATTGCTAATACTGTGGCTGCACTGGCTCATATGATTTTTATTTTGGTTATAGGACACATTTCGGCAAGAAATCATCAAGGAACTTCGAAGAACAAGATTTATAACTCACACGTCCTGGAGGGAATATGGCATGCCAAAGGCACAGAGTAAAGGCAAGGTAGAGAGAAGGGGGTGAGAGACATAGAAGATGGAGAGAGAAAGGGACGGACAGAGAGACAGACAACCCTGAACTTGGGGTTCTGCCTTTATTAGGGTTCAAGTGTGGAGTGTTTATAGAGTTTCATGCGTTCACTTTTCACCAGCTAATTTAAAGCATAAGAGCAGGAATTAGGGTTGGGGATGTAAAAGCAGGGTCCCTCAAGCTGTCAAGTATCTCAGTTAACTAAGGCTTTTTTGCGAAAGGACACTTCATGGCGGGGGTGGCCTAATTCCATGCCTGGTTGTTTTGCTAGTAGTTGGGTCACAGAACTAATAATATATTTATTCAAGATGACTGTCTTTTAATAAAAATTTCCTGGCCATAAAAAAAACCTAATGTCAACCGCTCATACAACACCACCATCAACAACAAAAAGCTTCATGTCAGGCACTTATATTACACAGAGAATCTACATTATCACATTTGCTTGTTTTATGTATCTCCTCGCACTCTTGCTAGAGACAAAGGAGAACTCCCCAGGATAGAACAGCTTCACTCTGTCTTCCCAGCAGGAATTCCAAAATTTCTGTGGACAAGTGCTTGATATATTTGCCTGTTAGTGAATGTAGTAATCCTGCCTTTGATCTACCATGCATTTTCTGCATGAATTTATGGAGAGATGAAAGCTGATGCCCTGTCATTTTAGACCATTGAGCTCCGGACTCAAAGGAACCACATTTGAACATATGAAGAAACTATGTGACATTATCATTGCTATATATTTTCTCTGAGCACAGTTTTAGTGCATTTCATAAGTTTTAGTATGTTGTGCTCTCATTTTCATTAATTTCAAAGAATTTTCCAATTTCCTTGTTATTTCCCCTCTAGCTAATGGCTAAGCACATTTCTTAGCCTCCACGTATCTGTGAATCTCTCAAAATTTATTTTCTAATTTAATTCTGGTGGATTTCTAATTTAATTCTGTTGCAGTCAGAGAACATACTTTGTGTTATTTCAGTCCTTTACTATGTATAAAGGCTTCTTTAAATGGCTAATCTATAATCTATCCCAGAGAATGCTTCATGTGTTTTTGAGAATATTGTGATGTATCAGGGGAAAAGCTTCTAAGAGCGTTCTGATAGCCGTTCCCTTCTTTATCCCTTCACGTCTAAGGGGTAAAAGACGCATTGATTGCTTGCTGCTGCTTCATGTTCAGGGCAGGCGCTTCACCGTTCTTTACATTTCCCTTAATCATCCCAACTCCTGTATAAATACCACCTTGTGTAACTCTCTCTCATTAGACTTTTTCCAGTTACCTCTTGAGTGTGCCTGTTTTATGCTAGTAGTTTGAAAAATACATGAGATTCTCATTGGGTACAATTACTGGATAGAGATTTGCTTCTGTTTGGCAGAATGTGTGGGAAGAAATAAGCAAAGGACTATTTGGTTCTATTTGGTTTAACCATTGTACAGAAAGTAATTTTGCATTTTCCATGTACTTTGAAATGTTTCTCAACCTACTTCTTTAGTGTTGGGTTGGTGGGCATGTTCTTGATTCCAGCCAACAGATTATAATAAGAGGTGCCATGTATCATTTGTAAGCAGAGGCAGTTCAGAACTGTAGTAAATTCTCCATGCTTTATTTTCCTCTAACTTAGCCGCAGCTAAGGCCAGATTTTCTCAGGATAAAGAAGACTTGCCCTCCCAATACCAGCTCTCCAAATTTTCTGACGTAAAACCATGAATACGTTAGACTAAGTAATGAAAATTTTGACATATGAGTACTACCTTGCATGTTTTATAGTAAAGATACATCTGCACAATAATAAAGTCCATTTGTAAAGTGTTTCTCTGTTACATCATTTGTAACAGCAGAAGACTAGAAACTATTAAAGCTTCCACAAATAAAAACAAGTTAAATAAACTGCGGTTTAAACACACAGATACAGAAAAATTGCAGGCTATAATGCTACGTTACCTGAAGAACACTCTCTATGGATTGTCAACTTTTTGTAAGAGGAAGAAATATAAGTACATATTCCTGTTTGCTTTATTTGTGTGAAGAAAAAGTAATATAATAACAAAAACATAGTAATGTAGTGGTCTCAAGATGAGTGAGGATTGGGTGGAAGTAACAATTCTAAATGTACAGCTTCTCAATTAGTTTGAAACATTTTTGAACCATTGAATGTAATGATTTATTTAACAAATGACAATTGAATATTTTTATCTCTAACATCAGAAAAATAAAAATGAGTAAGAGCAATGCACTATACATTCTCAAAAAAATGAATCAATGGAACACCAAAGAAGGCCTCAGAAGAAATGCAAGTGAAGCAAATATTCAGCTGTTGACACCTGTAGGTAGAGGATCAATTTGTTTCAATAATGATGCTGGAGAGATTAAATTCCTACTGCAAAATGTAGATAATGTATGTGTCTCAAAATATATTTTAAAATAAGATATTACTCAAAGATATATTTTGAAGAATTATAATATGCACAAATTATTTTTGAAGGGTGTGAATATATATGTGTATATATATCCATATATAAAGATTAGCTTAAATAAATATAAGATTTCTGCATGTCAAAAATCATAAAATTTCAAAACAAAAGACTTAGGCAAAAAAAATGTGAGAGAATATAATTTTCCAAAAAATAGTGAAATAAAAATCTGATATCCTTAAACAAAAAAGAGATAAAATGGTCATTTGAAAAAATAGTAATAGAGAAACTGAAAAAAGCTGTTATGCCTAGAAACTTTCAAAGGAGGAAATACAAGTAATCAATAATTGCATTTATGTAGTCCAATGTTAATTGTGATCAACTGATAACCAGATATCGTTCACTAGGCTGTCATAACTGAAAATGATTTTTTAATGCACAATAATTTACAGTTGTTCCGGGAATATATGTGGTAAGGTGCTTGTAGACATATCAATAGGTGAATAGGCAACTTAGCAACACACGTCAAAAGCCCTAAGAATATGAGAAAATATAGATGTTTCCCCAATTGGGGCTATTGCAAGTAATAATTCGTTGAGCAAAATGTCAGCTATTTTCTCTAATTTTAGGTTACATACTACTCAATATAGAGTTATTTTTTTAGTATGTGTATAAACAATGACTATAACTTTTCCATATATTTATGGCTGCATGTTTTATTCTATGAAATGCTTTCTTGTGTTGATCTCATGACTGGAAGTGTTTTCATTTGATGAAAATAATTATTAGGAGCAAACAGTTTTTAACCTGATAGTTTCTTTTCCATTAGCTTTGCGAACAAGAATTAATACAAGAACACTTCTCCAAAAATGATCTCTCATTCAACAACTATCAATGAGCATCTACCATATATCAGATCAGGTATGGTGTTAGGTGCTAGGAATAAGGCAGCAAACTGTAAAAACAAGACAAACAAGTAAAAAAATAATCCTGCCTGTATACAGTAACTAATATTCTAGTGCATTTTGAAGCACTGAAAAGATGATAGTTTCTGTAACCAGATATGTGAAAATAATCAAAATAAAAAGATACCTTCACATGTTCCTACCACTTGCTCTTTTTTAAATAATCACATACAGCTAATTGCCTTCCCTGTCCCTTTCCAACACAGTTCTTTTTCTTTATGATAATAATAAAATATTCATTAAATAATTAATTCGGAGAGACAATATTAAGGTAAAAGATTTTCAAGTTCTCAAACTCATCATTGATACATATCCTCCAATATTCATTTATATTTTGTCTATAGTTCTACATTAAAATATTTCACTTGCCTGGGGAAACATTTAACAATATTTATAACAAAGAAAACCTACCCTTGGAGAGTGGAAGCAATGCTGAATTGTTTCCTACTATTCATTAAAGCTCAATTATAAAAAAAAAAATATTTATGGAATTAATCTGTTTTCTTTCTCCTCTTCTTCCCCATTTTTCTCCTCTCCCTTTCCTCCTTCTTCCCCCTTTTTTCCTCCTCCTCCTTTCCCTCCTTCTTTCCCGTGACTCTAAAGTGATGTGCTATATCAGATTTTGTATATATTTGTGCTTATGTTTGAGTATAAATATATATCTTCTGATATATTATACATATATAATCTACATATATAGCTACATTATACATATATATTATGACTACTCTAATATTTAGTAAGTTTTTAAGTGATTATTTTTATAATGAGACTTTTGAATAAAATATTTAGGCTCCCCTTTGTATTCATTATGAGAAAAAAATCTTGCATTCTCTTCCTCCCTCATACCTTCCTCTGCTCCGTCACTTAATATTATCTTCCTTTTGTGTTTATCTTTGTATGAAATCTATGCTTTTGTCCCTGAATTTATCATTTTATTTTTTAAATTTATTTATTCATAGGGACACAGAGAGAGAGAGAGAGGCACAGACACAGGCAGAGGAAGAAGCAGGCTCCACGCAGGGAGCCAGACGTGGGACTCGATTCCAGGTCTCCAGGATCACACTCCGAGCTGCAGGCTGCACTAAACCGCTGTGCCATCGGGGCTGCCCGAATTTGTCGTTTTAAAAGATGTCCTTTGGCTGCAAGCTATTGTGCATAAGGTAATAAGGAGAATTATTTTAATATCCAAATTATTTTGTTTTCCTTTATTCATTTGATATTATCAGAATATCCAATATTTATATTCTATCCTATTATTCCTATTCCTGCCTTGGTTTTTATGGTTTCAATTTTTAGTTGAATATATTAAATTCATTCCACTGGAGGATCCCTGGGTGACTCAGCGGTTTAGCGCCTGCCTTCCGCCCAGGGCACTATCCTGCAGTTCCTTATCAGGCTCCCTGCACGGAGCCTGCTTCTCCCTCTGTCTCTCTCTCTGTGTCTCTCATGAATAAATAAATAAATAAAATCTCTAAAAATAAGTAAATAAATAAATTCTCCCTAATAGTCTTTTGCCAGGATCTTTCCATTCACTTCTTACCTAACTATAGCCTTTCTTCCAGAAAGGCTTGTATGAAAAATGTATCCTGCTATTTTACGGTAAAAACTGTTTTGTCTATATACTTTATACTTGGAAGATGACTTTGCTGGATATAAGATCCTTGTATCATATTTTCTTTCCTTGAGTCTCTTTGCAAGTGTTGATCTTCTATCAATGAATATTGCAGCCAAAGTGATTACCTGGACCTTCATTTTCAATTTATCTGTCTTGTTTCCTTTCCTTTATAAGTGACATACTCTTTTTCACCAAGAAGCCAAATGGATCTTTCCTAATAAACTCAACGGAACATTTGTTTATTTCATTTTCTCCTTCACATATTCAGTTTTGCACATGTTATATATTTGGTTCCTGTCTTTTCTTTACTACTTGTTCACTACTTATTTGAATTTAGTTTCCTTTTGTTAATTTTTCTCATTTCACTTTTCTATGTATCCTACTGTTCTGTTTCTTTTCTTCCTATTTATCTTCCTCTTTACTGGCCATTCTTTCCTGTGTGCTTAGTGTTTTTTTTTTTTTTTTGTAAAAGTTGTGATTACATATTTAATATTTTTGTGTTAATGTTGGGAGTGTTGGATTCAAATTTTATCTGCTTTAATGTCTCGGTTTTCTTCCATGTTTTTTCTCTGTTGGGAAGTTTTCCTATTACCCCTTTTCTTTTTTTTTTTTTATTACCCCTTTTCTTAAAGTAACATTATATGGATGCTTTATCTATTCCCCTTTGTTGGTTTTGTTGTTGTTTCTTTCTGTGAGGTTTTTTTTTTTTTTTTTTTTTTTTTGGTTTGCTTTTTGGCCTATTTTTGTTGAGTTGGATTTTCAGAGAAGAAATTAGCAGGGGATAGCAATGACCGCATTCTTAAGTACTGGTTCTTAACAACTTTTGTCTAATTTCTCTGTAGATGTTTGCCTTTTATTTATTGATATTATTTGATTACTGATATTAAGAGCCCTTTATTTACTAGAAATTATTTTGTTACATGCATAGTGTTATTTAAATGAGCATAGAAGTCCATGTAGTATTATTTTATAAATCTTTATAAATCCTCATTCACTTTATGTATAACCTTTTGTCATTGATGGTTCTATTAGGATAACATAAACCTCTTTAAATATTGCAAGCAATTTAGAGTTTAGCACAGCAAATTAAGTGCTTACAAATCTGTTGAAAGGACTGAGAAGTAAAAGGTCAGGGCATACCACCAATAGATCTCAGGTTTGTTGATAGCTTTGGGGGAATTATGAAGTTCCTATTTCCAACCCTGCTCAAAAGGTACGGGAAGTCACTGCTGTTGGTTGCTGCAGGGCAGGCTGTAACACTGAAGAGAATGATTCTTAATGGCCAGCAGACACTAAAAATTCTCACATTCACCATATCCATGCTTTTGCTTTCTGATGCAAAAGGAAGAATAGAACTGTTTCACTTCTGCCTTCCAGATCTAACAGTCACTCATATTATTATAATCTAAACCAAAGCCCTGCCACAAAGCACCCTGGGAAATTTGTGTTCTAGACATGCTTCTAAGCTATAGGAGAGAGCACGGAAGGTGGTGAGAATGGTTCTGAGTACCAACAATCCTTTTCCTCAGTGCCAGTACACAGCCTTCTATTCAAGCTTATCTCCCAAACAATGGCAACAAGATCATGTGACTGACAAAGATGATGTGCAAGTGACAATGTGTTTGCTCTTTTCCTGAAATCCTCATCATATGTTATACTATATATAGCATTAGATAGTCTTTATTTCTTTTCTAGTGTAATCACAAACCCCCTTCTATAACCTGTAAAGACTGATTAATAAGTCATTCCCTCAACCCTTTATAAAAATTGTGCAGAAAAAAAGAAAGTCTTCACTTTTTAAATTCATATTATTTACTTGTTTATTTATTTATTGTATACTCCATACCCAGTATGGAGCTTGAACTCACAATCCTGAGATCAAGAATCGCAAGTTCTACTGACCAATGTAGTCATGGCGTGCTGAGAAAAGAAAAGCTTTAAAAAAGGCAACTGATAAGATACAGAACAATGAAGACAATATGATTATTTGTCTAGTCTTTGTTTAACAACTGGTATTTAGTTGCTATTTAAAACTTGTTTCTTTCACTTTCCACGCTACGTTCCATTTATACTCAGTCAGTGCCTCAAAAGTTTGTGATACTCTGCTTAGTAAGGTGATTCAAACTTTGACTCCTTAAATATCATGCTATGTTTGATATTTGATTGCTGTGGCCTTGAGAACCCATGAGTTGGACAAACATAATCCTCTCTGCTTCTACTGTGTAGCAGAAATTATATTGCACCTTACTATTAAGATTGTAACTACAAACAGTTGGCCTTTACCTATTAATTTGGTTGCATTAGAAACTCAGTAAGAGTAAGGTTTTTTTTGTTTTGTTTTGTTTTTAATTTCGAGTTCATTGAAACCATCACTGTGCCCTTGTAAAACAATTCCGCCTTTGGAAACGAACACCTGTAAACCATCAAAGCAGTAAATTATAGGGAGGGGAGACAAAATCATTTTTGAGGGTGTTCTGAGGGATTATAATGAAAGGAGTCATTCTCACTTTCAACCATTGAGTTTCCAATCTGTTTTCTAAGACAGAAAAAAACATTTGTGGTCATAAATAAAAAAAAATTTAGAACATTTCTTCAATTCTACCAGGTATTTTCTATAAGCCATTCCACTATATAACTGGACCAACTGCTTCTGGGTAATGAGGCACCCAACAAGGTGAGTGATTCCCTTGGGTATGAGTCCTTTGCTTTACTCTTTTGTTGTAAAGTGAATGCCTTGGTCAGAAGCAACATTGTATGGGATGATAATTGTAGCAAATAATGTATTCTATAAATCAGTGGGTAAGACTGAGGGCAGGAAAATTAGAGACACAGAATGGAAATGCTTATCTATAGTAAGTGATAATATCAATGGGGGGAAGGATTACTACTCTTTGATTCAAAAGGGTAAACATTCATTAAACTGCCACCAGAGCTTACTTCCACCCTTCCCTCTGGGGCTAGTGTTTGAGGTTTTTCTGACTCCAAGATACTTGGCAATAAAATCAAAGTGTAAGCCAATCTTCAATATGAGATCAAATGATGCTAACTTACATACACACATTTATAGTTGTATTACCAAAAAGATCCCTGGAAAAATGATAGGAGCTGATAGATTTTTTTAAATATATATATATATATATATATATATATATATATATATATATATATATACACACACACATATATACATATACATATACATACACACACACAAGGGAAAATAGAGGTTCTATAATGCAATGTGAAAGATGTTAGTTTTTCTGATCCTGCTATGGTAATAGCTGAAATTAATCTCTCAACAGCTGAGAAATTTGGCAGAGGTATTTGGAGGCTGAGAATGTCCCTATGAGAAGAAGAAATTTTTAAAAATATAAGAGGAATAATCAAGAATAGAGAATTCCTGTTCACCTTTCCAGCTGTCACAAAGTGGTGGCTCATATTTTTAAAAATGATATAAAGAAAATTCCCCAGGGAAGGAATCAAGCCAACAGCTTTAAAGAGTAAAATAGCTGCAGAAATCTTTAAAGGAGTACATAGACTGAGAAAGTCAGGGTGAGGACATGGAAGCAGTAATCCAAATGGAAATAACAGGTCTGTAAAGATAGGATGGTGAGAGAAGAGAAAAACAGACAAGAACAAAGACACTTCCTACAGACATCTGAGGTTGTGCAGAGATAGAGTATGGAGAGTAAAAGGAAAAAAAAAGTTGCAGTTTAAGTTGGCACTAAAGAAAAACAATGGTGATACTTGTGCTCCCTAAATGATGGTAGCAATATTTATAAAGGAACTTCAGAAATAGGAAAGAAGGAGTCTGAGCTGATGCAAGGTGGCAACAAAATAATAAGCACTTGCTTATTTATTGGAAATGATCAGCTCAAGAACTAAGTTCAAGGAAGTAAGTACTCTAAAGAAATGTTTTACATATTTAAGCACATCTTACATATGATTTACTACACTATTTAAAAATAGTAATTGCAAACAGAATCTCGCCTTGGTAATTTTTGAAAATTGAAAGACTAAAAGTTGTAGACAATGAAACTGGACCTTGATTTCAAGAATTTTCTAAGCATAGCATAAAACATATGATAGGCACAACGGTAGCAAGGAGAAAAGCTATTGGGTTGAGGAATTTGAAGAGATACCATGCTTTAAGAGGAAAGTGGGAAGAATATTAATTTTATTTCTATGAAGCAAATGTTTGATTAGGAAAACAACAACACAAACAGTTTCTGTTTAAGACCATCTGTCTGAACACTGATGAAATATGTGAAGACATTTCCCAGCAACCCCATCAGCAGCCCATACGCAGTGGTGGGGGATTGTGTGTGAAGGGTGTATAGTGCAAGGTGCCAGAGAAATGAGACAAGCCTGCTTTTATAGCTTCTGTCTGTATATATGGCCTGGAGACTTTTTTACAAGGAGATTCTCAGGTACTTCCAGGAAAGTAAAATACACAAGTGAAACTGGGACTCTAATATACACTCAAAAATGAATTTTATTTAATGCAGCTGACATTGCTTTTTACAGGAGGAGCACAGGTTGTAGACAGATACGAAGAGAGTTCTCTAGAGAACAGTAGGAAGTACAATTAAACAGATCAAAGTAGCAAAACCATAAATGTGCTACCAGATGCAAAAGTGGCACTGTGGAATGTGACCATGCAGAGAGACTGACTCAAGGAGAACTACTGGCTTGCACTCTTTAGAGAGGACTGTGGTACAAAACAAAACGTGGAGAAGAAAAGCAAATGAAATGAAGGCAAAATCCACTATTAGAAAGTAGAGCAAGGCTGAACAAAGAGCTTCCAGGGATCATTTTTGTGTGTGTGTCTTAGTTCTATGTGGTCTCCTCACAAGCAGGTTACTCACGCTACTTCAAGTTCCATTGCACACACAGGAGCAGCTTAACGGAGGGTTACGTACCTGTTTACAGGAGAACAATTACAGTTTATTGTTGTATTTTCCTGTGTCAAAGTGAACTGGAACATTACTTTGGGGAACAAATTTCACATTTCACTAACTCATGTGAAAGCATGAGCAGATAGGAATGCTTTCCGGAAGATAAATTTTTGAAGGAAGAAAAAGGGAAATCTTGAAAAGGATATGGTGAAGTACAGTATATGACAGCATAGGAGTATAAAAAGCCACTTAAAAAAGCAAAACCAAGAAAGTATCCTACTTAGAAATAACAAAGGAAATCTCTCTGTATAAAACAGAAATTGATGAGCTTGAGGATGAAGATATTAAAAACAGTTTTCAAACATCTAAGGGAAGTAGTAGAACAGAGTCAAAATAAAGTGGTCTTTTTGGAAAGAAAAGAAACTTCTGGTTAAAATATATATAATGTTCTGCCTGAGGGAACCAGGAGTGGAGGAGACCAGGGAACACACTATGAAGTGCTTGAGAATCAGACGGCTCAAGTAATGAAAATAAATAATCGTAATGATGTCACATACACAAACATGCATACATGATAACCTGCTTACATGATATTTTACGTGAGTTGTTTGATGTTTTTAATAATCCTTCAGTCTAGTTATCTTAATTCCCATGTTGCAGGTGAAAACACTGAGTTTCAAAGAGATCTATCAAGATTTCCATGAAAAAATAGTTATTAATCTCCCTTATCATCACTTTTGCCTATGGACTCCTTATTTATGGAAGTGGATTCCTATATTTAGAATGAAATATAAAAGCTTGGGTTTTTATTTGGCATGTCTTTTTTTAACATTTCTTTCTAAAAATTCTTATTGTATTTTATGTAATTATTGGTCTGCATTTGAAGATAAATCAGGAAATAAAACTTTCTTTACCACCACTAGGTAGAAAAATACTGTGCTAGAAGACAAAATCATTCACTAGAAGGGCTAACCAGAGAAATTATAACATAAAAATAAAAAATAATAATTAGAAGAGTATTAAGGGAAAAGTGGTAAAAACTGGAGTGAATTCAATTTATGATAATAGATGTTACTTTTTAACATGTTTGTTGGTGTAAAACACATAGGTATCATATACACAGAACTTCTTAACATAGAGGGAATCCCACCTTATAAATAGGCTTCGATTTTCCACCTTACACCATTCTGGCATTGTGTTAAACACTATGAGAGACATGGAGTGATAGAAGAATTTTGTATTCAGGAGTGAATAAAGGGGAGAGGGTGGTATGCACAGATCAGGCAATATAACTATAATTAACCCTGAACATTTACTTTTCATTAAATTATTCCATTAGTTTTGTATTCATTCATTCACTCAACAAAGAATTTATATATTTATCTATATAATTATCTATAGCCACTAAGGAAACCAGTATGGACTTTCCATAATAAGTTAAAAATAGAACTATCATATGATCCTGCAATCCTACTTTGGGGTACATATCCAAAGGAAATGAAAATAGCATTATTTACAACAGGCAAGATATGGAAATAATATGTGTCACTTAATGGACAAATGGATTAAAAAAAGATGTGATACATATATATAAACACATGATGAAATATTATTCTGCCATGGGAAAGAAGGAAATTCTGGCATTGAAGACAATATGGATCTTGAGGGCTTATGCTAACTGAAATAAGCCAGACAGAAAAAAACAAATACTGCATGATATTATGTATGTGTGAAATCTAAAAAGAAAAACAAACAAAAAATCCAAAACACAGAAACACAAAACTCATAGAAACAGATAGTAGAAAAGCAGTTGCCAGAGATGGATCCATCTCTGGTAAGAGGGAAAAGAGGGAGAACTTAGTTAAAGGGTACAAACTTTCAGCTACAAGATAAAAGAAGTCTGAGCATCTAATGTGAAACATGGTAACTATAGACAACAACACTGTTACATAATTGAAAATTGCTAAGACATTAGAATTTAAATATTCTCACCAAAAACAAAACAAAACAAAACTATCATACCTCAGGGATAAATTATTAACATTTTTGTGGGCTTCATTCCAGGTTTAATTTTGTATATATACATATATGCATATGCACACGTGTGTATATCTTGTTATATATATATATAATTTAAGGACCCTTTGTCATCTTATAGATCATGAACAGTTTCTTAATCATTTAGTAGTCTTCTATAATGCCATTTTAATAGCTATATATTTTTCCAGTACATGTGTGTATATGTGTACATGTGTACTATTAATTTAATAATTTCTCTGTGTTGGGTATTTACATCACTGTCAACATTTCACTACTATAAAAATGTTGTATTAAGCATACTTGAGGTGAACATGAACATATCTGTAAATTCTTCTTGTGAGGAGTGCCTAGAAGTCTAATTGTTACATATGATATTTTGCACAGTTTTCTGATTTATAATATACATTGGTATTTATATTCCTAAATCACACTACAGAAAAATTTGAACTTTTTTTCAAACCAGCTGTTAAACATGAGTGTCAATTTCTTCACGCTCTTGTGAACAATGGGCACAATTAAAACTGTTTTAAACAACAACAAAACAAAATTTAAAAACTAAGGGAGAGTTTGCCCATTTACACTTTTCTTTTTTTTTTTTTTTTCCATTTACACTTTTCAAACAAATTCCTACTGGCACATATATCTTTTTCTTTATATATAGTACATAAATCTCTATAGTATATCTCTATTCTCTCTCTCTCTCTTTTAAATATTTTATTTATGTATTTATGAGACACACACACAGAGAGAGAGAGGCAGAGACACAGGCAGAGGGAGAAGCAGGCTCCAGGCAGGGAGCCTGACATCGACTCCCTCCCGGGTCTCCAGGATCACACCCTGGGCTGAAGGAGGCACTAAACCGCTGAGCCACCCAGGCTGCCCTCTATTTTTATCTTTGTCTCTGTATATTTAATATGTATTCTTATATAACTATTCCTCATTGATGAACCACCTAAGCTCCTTACTCTGAAGTCCTAGGCATATATATAGGTTCCTGTGTTCCACATATTGGTTTCTGGGCTTTCAGTGACTCCGGGTCACCAAAATTTTCTACAATTGTCTGGTGAATTAAGTGGAAGGTATTTCATGAAAGAAAGGTGTGGGATGAAGATGAGAGTGGAAAGGAAGGCTGGTGGAAAAATCTTAGAAGGTGCAAAATTTGGAAGCCACAGGGTTTGTGGCTGCTAGGGAGACTTTAAGTGGAAAAAAAGGTTTATTTGGAGAATAAACCTCTGCAGAGAAGTGGTTCTGATGGAAGCAAAATTGCTAATTCACTCCTGAGCAGAACTCCCCAGACTCAGAGTTAACTAAAGAAAGAAAGAAAAAAAGTTCTACATCTGCTTGCATAAAATTATTTATAACTCAAAGTAGTGTTTGGAATTTCACCAAGAAAAAAATTATTATGGTTAGCGTATACCCAATTTTCCAATACAAATAAACAGAAAGGGTTTGAGGTTATTAATCAATCATGTGTTGATACAGGTAAGTTTATGCTTATTGTTTTTTTTCCCTCACAAACATAAACTAAGTTACTCTGCAAAAAGAAAAATTGTGATTTGCTCTGAGTTTGCTTCTTGGAATGTGGATTACAGAGATATGTATTCTAATTATTCCCAGTGTAGGGATCTGAGGAAATTTACTGGACACTGGGAAGGAAAGCACCAGCATTGTAAGAAAATTGGAGAGTGATATTGTCGTTTCCAGAATTAACATGTCTTATTTCAAAACTGCCCCTAAATTTGTTGGTATGGGGAAAAAAAAGAGAGAGAGAGAGAAAACAGCATCTTCTCTGAGGTTCTAGATACCTGGTCCTGTCACTCAAAATACAGGTAATTATAATTATAATTTGAGAAAGTTAAATGACCTGGACTTCCTGGTAAGGCCTGTTTCTCTATCATTTGTAATAAGCATTCTATGGAAAGACGTCGTCCAATATTATATCAATGGATTTTTTTGTCTATTCCTGCTATTTCAAACAGCAGTTCTAATTCTTAATGGTGTTACAGAGAAAACAAAAGTCCCTTCCCATAAACAAGAAATTTTCAACCTGATTTTTAAGCGGACTGCTAATTGGAACATAAAGCATATTAAAATATGATGGGGACTCCAAGTGCCAGGAAAGACCAAAAGGGGGGCAAACTATGGGTTTATACATCAAATCTCAGGACACATCTTCAGCAAAAATCAAGGTCTCTGTGTATTTATGTGTGGTTTGAACAAGAAGACATCATACTAATTCAGAGCATAACTTTTTACTGGACGAAGACAAGTAATTTCTTTTTCAGTTATTAACCAAATAATAAATTATTTAAATAGGAGGTATTTAGATCCTGTTCACAGGTATGTATGTAGAGACTACCTATTTGAAAACAAGCCCTTTTTTGTGGGTTGAAAATCCTTTCAACCCACAAAAATAAGCCAATCTCAATATTCTAACTACTCTTTTGTCTTTTATGCTAGCTGTTTTGAGATATATTTCATTAAGGGGAGGATTTTTCTCAAATGGATAAAATGAGTAAATAATGTTGGAAAGCAAGGGCAAAAGTAGCAATTATTTGAAAAAATGGCCTGTAGGGTGAATTAAATAGTTATATATATATAATAAAATGATCAATGATTTTTTGGAAAGAAAATTTTTCATTTTCTGATGTATGATTCTCTGTAATCTCTATTCCTAAAAGACTACACCTATAAATGGGGCTACTGTGCCAGCAGCCAAACACTTTAGATTTCTTTTTTTTTTTTTTTTTTAAACTACAGGTCACAATCCAGAGTGTAAGTGTGAATGTGTGTGTGTGTGTGTGTGTGTGTGAGAGAGAGAGAGAGAGAGAGAGAGAGAGAGAGAGATGACAGAGACAGAAACAGAGATAGAGAAAGAGAGAGAGAGAGAGAGAGAGTGAGGTGAGAAGGGGTGGAAGGAGAAAGAGAAAATATTTTGTTGCATTCCCCTATACAATGCAGTGCATCTTTGTTCTTTATTTGATTGCTATTTTATTTTCCTCCTCTCCAGTACCACATCGCTTTTTGTTTCTTTTTTTCCTCTGGGTATCTATATGTCGGCATATCTAACAACACTTCTTCACATTTGAAAGATGAGAAAATTACTAAATCCGCAAGTCCTTATATCTCATATAGCATCTGGCTTATATGGTATCTAGCAAATGAACCTAAACACCTTTAAGAGCTTAATAGTCTCTTTTTCTCCTAAATTTTAAAATTATTTCACAGTAAAACATTTTGGTATTTGGGAATGCATTTTAAGCTTCCCGTTGAAAATCACTGAATGTATATCCATCACCTCTGTATAACAAACTAAGCCAGAATGTTTTATAATTACTATTAAAATGGAAATCCCTAAGAACTAAAAATTTGAGATTTCCTTCTGTAAAACTGATTAATTAAAATTTTGATCCTGAGTTTTCCTGATTTAATTTTTTCATAAATAGACAAATAGATATTTATATGGTCTGCCAACTTCAGCTTCAGTATCTAGGGGGAAAAAGTTGTCAGACAGGCATGTAATAATCATATTGGTCAATCTAGCTTGATTGCTTTCTTCCAGCAATGGGCAGTTGTAATTTCCTATCACATTTATAGTCAGTATATTTGAGAAAGGGCAAAATAGGTTAATGAAATCATTATAATTTCATTCAAATGATATATATTTTAAAAGCTCAATTAAAGAAACAGATACCAGGGCACCACATTTTATTTTGCCTTATGGAGACCACTTTGCTGTAGTACCTTTAAAAGATACTGAAAAAAAACACATTTACCAGTGCTGAAATGAATGTGAAGTCATTATCATTACTAAACATATCCATAAAGTAAATTTATTGTGAAAAGAGATGATGGGGTTTTTTTTTGAAATTCATTTGTTCTTTCATCTATCCAATGCATGTTTTATCAAATTCTTCTCCTTTTAAGATGGCATAACTGGTTTTAAAAGAGTACTCAGAAGTTAGACTAAGCCGGAATTTAACATCATTGCTTATTATTTGTTTGTTTTTAAGCAAGGTAATAAGTTTCTTTAATGATAAGTTTCTTTGTAAGATGGACATATTGATGTTACTATCCTCATTGTAATAAGGGAAAGAAATAAATATAAAATTACAGCGACTGATATACAAGATGTTAATAAATTTTATTATCATTTTTATTGTTATTATTATGTTGCAGCCTTTAGAGCTGTGGAACAGGTAGAGTTGAATAGTATATTCCCTTCCCCTCAGCTTACTGGTGTCCAGGTAAGAAAGCAGAGAGATAATATTAATATGGTAATATTGTGTCAAGATATGACCTAAACACACTTTATCTAAATTAACTCACTTATATTGTCAATGATTGTATGAGGTGAAATTTGTGGGTGTCCCCATTGTACAGACAAAGAAATAGTATCTCCAAGTTATACAGCTAGTTAAAGCTGAGTTGGGGGGCAACTGAGTGTCTAGGGGTGCCTGAGTGGCTCAGTTGGTTAAGCGTCTGCCTTCAGCCCAGGTCATGATCTCAGGGTCTTGGGATGGAACCCTGCATTAGTCTCCTTGTCCAGCAGGGAGTCTGCTTCTCCCTCTCTCTCTCCTTCTGCCTCTGCCTACCACTCCTCCTGCTTGTGCTCTCTCTCTCTCTCTCTCTCTCTCTGTCAAATAATTAAATAAATAAATAAATAAAGTCTTTAAAAAATGCTGAGTTGGTATATGAATCTAGGCAGTCTGGATTCAGAGTCATTGTCTTTGTGTTTGTTTAATCCTTAACATTATAACTGTATGCTTCCTAATTCATACTACCTATGAACCCTTGATTCTTTGGATTAGAACAATACCTAGAAAAATCTGAGATACTTCAGAATCTTTCTATCAGTACTCTATTCATGGCTATGAAATCTCAGGTAATAACCATAATTTCTTCCCATAAAAGAAAGAGAAATGGCTGTCCCCAACCACATTCAGTGTTTTTCTTCTAGTTATAACTCAGCCATCTGGATATCGGTCTCTGCACACAAAATAACCCAAATTTCCAGAGTGAAAAGGAATTTCTCCATATTTTACAATTATTCTAACATCCCTTGCCCAAGATAAGCAAAATCCATAAGGGCATTCGGCCATGACCTTTCCCCCAAACACTACTGCTCCTTCTGGCACAAATAATCCATGTTCTTCACCCAAGTCATTTATTGCACATTTGCTCTGGACCCAGCAGCAGGAAGATAATGAGAGAAATTCAACGCTACTATCCCCACCTTCTGGAAGCTTACAACCTTTTTAAACAAATATGCAACCATAATGTATGACCTCATTATGGCATCATGAAAAAAGAATAATATCTATGTCCAAAACAAACTTGCATATATGTAAAATGGCACTTGGTTATAAATACAGTGCATTCTGCTTATTTTAGAATTATTTTCTGCCCTCACTCAATGATAAAGAATCCAGACATTTTTCATTTCCATAGTGGGGCAGGGGAGGCATAATTCCTATTTCATCCTTATAGAGACAATGTATTTTCTGGGGAATTCCAGGTTTATGGGAGTATATTTTGACTTTAAAAGAAAATTGTTTCTCTCTTGGCAACACTTTAGACACCAAATATGTAGATTTTCTACACCAAGAAATTCTCCAATTTTCTGCAGATACCAATTACATGTCCTACAATTTATTTTAATTCCGTTACTAACTACCCAGGATCAGTATGCAGACCCCAATGATTAAAGCTTCAGACTGTCCCACCTCAAACACCAATCACAAGTAGTGGGTCCCCAGGTTACCCACATTTTTGCTGGAATTGGCTACAAATCAGAGATTCTTTTTTAAAAATAATTTATTTATTTATTTGTTTGTTTGTTTGTTTTAGAGAGAGCACACATACGCACAGGTGCCAAGGAACACTGTATATACTTTTTTTTCTTCCAAAAATATGTAGCTAAGTGCAAGAATAACATACATTTTACAAGTTTTAACTAGTCAAGCTAACAGTTTTCACAACATATCTTCTTCTAATATAATTACAAGGAAACATTTCATGTAGTGTGATTGTCACTAGAAAGATTCCAATTTAACTATAATAGCATTAGTGAGTAACAGGGCATGGAAATGAGCTGTACAAACTAGCACCATAAGGAAAAGATTTTATATCCACACTATTTAGAATGGGATCACTACTATCTTTGTGTCTCTGTGATTCCTAAGTTTCTCAGGTAAAAATAAACTTAACATAGTTAAACAAATAACATTTAAAATGAAAAATTCAAGTTTCTATTGAGTCAGAATTTGAGGCAAAGATACAATTAATGTTTCCTTTACCTACACTCTCCCCCATACACACATAACTAAAATCAATTAAGACCTATCGTCTCAATTGATAGTAAATTTCATATAGACTAAAATATGCTCATCCATTTTAAGCTATTCTTTTGTCTCAGATTTCCAGCACACTTGGTTACATACAGGTATAGATATAGATTAAGGCTACATAAGGTATCTGCAATATAGGGACTTATGCAGATATGAACAAAGTGATGGAAGTAAATATTAATTGATTAATATTAATATTAATAATTAATTCTAATAACTTTTTGACGTATGACAAGGAGGTAATTCCCAAACTGGGAAACATTTTCATTATCTTTCCAACCCATGCATTCTGAGAGGTAGTTTTAATAACATATACCACTAATATAATACATTTGACTGTTTATTGATTGATTGATTTTTGTTTTATTTTATTTCTTTTTAAGTAGGCTCCACACCCAGCATGGAGCCCAACACAGGGCTGGAACTCACAACCCTGAGATCAAAACCTAAACTGAGATCAAAAGTAGGTCGCTTAACTGACTGAGCTACCCAGGTGCCCATAAGTTTGACTATAAAAAAAAAAATTAAGTATTGTTTCTCTAAATCAAACCATAATAATTGAAGGGTACTAAATTTCAGTCTGTAGTGAGCTATTAATTAAAGATGAACATATCTGTGTATTTCAACAGAGCAGAAGGTGTTGAATTTCAGGAAATTTGCAGGCCTAGGAGATATTTGCATTTTTAAAAGGAATCACAAGAAACACTATTGTATGAATTTTACACCCACGGATCTCCTAAATTTTAAAATGAAACCAATAATGTGTCTTGTTCCAAAAGTATGATTGACTTAATGTGTTGAAGTTTTTTGTTTTTAATATATATAGTTTTTCCATGACCAATTAGTTGATATACAATGGCCTGTGTCTTCTCCTACAGTATGTGATACATTTTTGGTGAACATGCACTATATTTGCTGCTTCCATAATAAATCTTCAAGTTATCTAACAGAAAGATGTTTATACAATGGGTACAGATGGTATAGACTGACAAATTTTTAGACATTACTTCTTAACACAGTGTCTTTTAACACAGCTTCTCTGGAATGTTGCATATAGGAATTCTAGTTAGAGAAAACATATGTAAACTATGTCTTATAATAAAAGGTAATTTTTTAATCTTTATATTTGTTGTTTAAAATGGGATTGCTAATGTCTCTGTTTCAGCCTTTATGCTAGTTTTATTTTTTGAGATGTAATTAACTACAATAAAGTCTAATTTATAGTTAGAATTTGGTAAGTTGTGACAATATATAAACCTGTGAAACAATTAATACAATCAGGATATTGAACCCATCTCCATAACCTACAAAAATTTGTGTCTTCCCTTGGTAATCACAGTTCCCAACCAAGCTACCTCCAACCTTTCCTAGGCAATAACTGATTTTATTTCTGACATCTTTTATTGGTTTGAATTTTCTAAAATTTTCTTTAGTTAGATCCTATAGTATATGCTTTTTTGTGTGTGTCTTATTTTTTTTAAGATTTTATTTATTCATGAGAGACACACACACAGAGAGAGAGGCAGAGACATGAGCAGAGGGAGAAGCAGATTCCCTGGGGGGACCCTGATGTGGGACTTGATCCCAAGAACCCAGGATCATGACCTCACCCAAAGACAGATGCTCAACCGCTGAGCTACCCAAGTGCCCCTCAGTTTTAAGATATTATGAATAATAATATTATGAATATTATGAATAAAACTACAAACAATTTGCATATAAATCTTTGTATAGGTATTGCTTTTTTTTTCCTCTCAGGTATATGTCTCAGATAACACAGTAGTGTTATGTTTAACCATTCAAGGTTTAAATCTTACTATTTTTGTTTCCATTTTTCCATGTGTTCTTTGTTGCCTTTTTCTTCTCTTTAATTTATACTAATTGGATATTTTTATGAATTCACATATCACTTTTGTTCACCAATTAACTATAAATACTTATTTTAGTGATTGCAGGTTGATGGTATATATGTTTAACTTTTCAACACTTCAAGTAATATTAAACCATTTCATGTAAAGTGTGAGAACCTTATAATAGTATACTTCCATTTCTATCCTCATGGCCATTTGTTATTGTTGTCACACATTTATTTCCCCATATGTTATAAACTCCACACCACATTGTTATTATTTTTGCTTTAACGGTAAATAATCATTTTTTCCAGTTTAAAATTGTGGTAAAATATACATGATATATTAAAATTGACCATCTTGAGGGGATCCCTGGGTGTCTCAGTGGTTTAGTACCTGCCTTCGGTCCAGGGCAAGATCTCGGAGTCCTGGGATCAAGTCCTGCATCGGGCTCCCTGCAAGGAGCCTGCGTCTCCCTCTGCCTGTGTCTCTGCCTCTCTCTCTCTCTGTGTCTGTCATGAATAAATAAATAAAATCTTAAAACACACACACATACACACACACACACACACCTCCCTGTTTATCTACAATGGCTGTGCAAATTTGCATTCTGATCAACAGTGCACAAGGGTTCCAATTTCCTGGAAAATATCCCATGTACAGTTGAAAAGAATGATTGTTGTTGGGTAGAGAACTCTATATATATGTTTGTTAGATGTAACTGGTTTAGTTGTGTGGTTCAAGTCCTCTATTTCCTTCTTCCTTTTCCAGAGAAATCTCTTCTGATTTTTCTAATCATTATTGAGAGTGAAGTATTAAAGCATCAAACTATTATTGCAAAACTATTTCTTTAAGGCTTCTTCCAAGAAGAAAGATTAGATTACCAAGGGAAGACAACCTTGCTTTATATATTTTGATTGTTATTAGGTATATAAATGTTTATAATTTTGTATCATGCCGTATGAACATTAATATATAATGTCCCTTAACTTTTATTACCTTTTTTTCATTTAAAGTTTATTTTTTCTAGTGTTACTATAGCCACCCTCTCCTCTTTTGGTTACTATTTGCAAGGGTTTTTTCCATCTTTTCACTTTCCACACGTTCGTGTCTTGGATCTAAAGTGAGTCTCTTATAGACAGCAGATAGTTTAACCATGTTTTAACCCATTCAGCCATTCTCTATGTTTGGATTGGAGAATTTAATCAATTTATATTTAATGTAATTACTGATAAAGACTTCTGTCATTTTGCTATTTGATTTACATCAAATATGTCTTATAGCTTTTTTGTCCCTAATTTCTTGCATTACCATATTCTTTCATGTTTAGTTGATTCTTTTAGTGAAACATTTAAAGTCCTGTCTAACCCCCTCTTGTGTGTATTCTAAAGCTATTTTCTTTGTGAATACTATGAGGATTATATTTAAAATTATACCTGAAACTATAATAATATGCTAATTTGAATTTGTCAATACTATATGAAAGCTCTGCTCCTTTATAGCTCTATCCCTATTCCTTTCAGGTGCTGATGTCACAAAATTACATCTTTATATGCTGTATATCCAAAACCGTAAGTTGATATTTTTTTAATTCACCAGTTTTTTTAAATTATGTAGAAAACAAAATGTGGAATTACAAACCAAACTTCCAATGATACTTTTAGACTAATAATAGTATTTTAAAAAGTTTTCATTTCTTATTCCTACAAAAAACAGAAAGTAAAGTTACCAACTATTGTTACAGTAATAATAGCTTTTGTAATTGCTTATATATTTATATTTCCTGAAATCCTTGTTTCTTCATACATCTTTCAGTTACCATCTATTATATTTTCCTTTTGACATTCAAGACTCTAGTATTTCTTGCAGAGCATGTGTAGTGGTAACAAATTCCCTCAGATTTTTATAAGACAAAAATCTTAATTTATGATATTTTTGAAGTACAATTTTGCTGGATATATTATTCTTGGTTTATACTTTTTCTTCTTTTAGAACTTGGAATATATCAGCTCACTTTCTTATGGCCTCCAAAATTTCTGGTGAGAAATCTGCTTATAATTTTAGTGAAGATCCCTTATATATGATAAGTCATTTTTCTTTTGTTACCTACAAGATTCTCTGGTTTTGGCTTTTGGCAGTTTGATTAAAATGGGTCTTGATGTGGGTCTTTGAGTTTATCCTGAATAGATTCGGTTGAGCCTCCTATACTGGCTTGAATAGTAATCTCCCAAAATATATATCCACTCAGAACCCATGCAGGTGACTTTATTTGAAAGTGGTGTCTTTGTAGATACAATCAAGTTAAGATGAAAACATAGTGGATTAAGGTGGAGCTTAAATCCAATATGACTGGTGTTCTCATAAGAAGAAAGAGATTCATAAACAAATCCAAAAGGAGAGCACCATGTAAAGACAAAGGCAGAGAGTGGAGTGATATATCTACAAGTCAAGTAATTTCAAGAATGGCCAGCAACCACCAGGAACAAGGAGAGAACCTCCGGTCACCACCAATCTTGTCAACACTTTAATTTGAACTTCCAATCTTCTGAATTAGGAGAAAATAAATTTTTGTTGTTTTAAGCTACCCAATTTTTAGTAGTTTGTTACAGTGGCCCTAAGAAACTAATAAAACTCCCCTTAGTCTTTAGATGCATAAGGTTGCAGCTGAATTTGGAACTTCAGTTGTAGACCTATTGGAATATGTTTCTTTCACAAATTAGAATAGCAAATTAATGGAATCCTTATTTCCTAGTGATGAAGTTTAGGTAATGTGAGATTATATAGTGTCATGGTGTTTGAAAAATGTATGAAGAGTTTTAGGTTTATGTGGATGTAAACTCGGGGTCCTTGCTTTCTGTTGTCCTTTTAAGATACGTCTAGGGTTACTGTACAAAAAGAAGGACTTTCGAGAGACTGGAGACAAGGATAAAGAAGAAAAGATCTGAGAGCTATTTCTAAGGAGGAAAAAATGGCCTACCCCAATATTGATTCCCTCCCTTATGTTTTCCAGAAATATTTCAGGATTTCTATGAGCCATTGTCTGCTATAAGCTTATCACTCTTACTCTTCCCTAAAATACTTACTTATTATGACTATCTGATATAAATTCACCATAATATTTTAGTTTAAGGAAATAAGTTCATTTTTTATTGTATTATTATTGTCACTGTTACTATTTTCAATAACAAGCTGTCAATTTAATCGGGAGCAGATATGACTTAACACACTTGAGTAGAAAAGGTAACTCTAAGTTTCTACCAGCTATCTTGCTTTGTCTTTTTGCCAACAGAGATGTCCCAAGCAGAGATTGTTCCTTTAATCACAGTCCGTAATGGAAAGGCATATAAAGCATACAAACATATAGCTCCTGACTAAAAGTAAATGTGCTTAAAATTACTAAAAGTAATGTTTTATGCCACTGAAGTTTGGGAGCTATTTGTTACCAAAGCAAATCTATCTAAAAACAGTCTTTAAAAATAAAAATGTAACAACTTTTACAAGACTAAGTTTAATGGTTGGCAGATGATTAATGGGTAAAATGAAATTTTGTAAATTTCTTCATCTTTCACAGCTTAGATGGAATATATATTGTTGTAATTGAAATATCACAAAAAATAAAAACTAGAACTATTACCATTTAATATTTCTTTCTTAATTCTCTCTCCTATTAGTAGCCTTAAGTAACATTTATTAGATTTAGCAAATGTGTATGCATTGTAATAGGACTTTATGGAAACTCATATCATGGTTTGGAATCACTTTCCACATTTATGATTTGGAATCATTTTCCACATTCATGATTTTTCACATCCTTGTGATGCGCTCTGCGCAATAAAATATAAGGGAAATCACAGTGGATCAGTTATGCATTTAGGCCTCAAGTGTTATTGAATACTTCTGCCTATTTTCTGGAACTCCTTCTATGACTATGAGAGAAAGCCAAAGATAGCTTATTGGAAGATGAGAGACAGGGGGGATGCTAGAGCCAGCTCTTATTGACTTGGAGGAGCCAATCATGTGTATCTTTTACGAACTTCACATTCAGCTAAATCACATCGTCGTTGCTAGACCAAAATTACCAAGGCTGAACACTGATCTGCCTTTCTGAGTCAAAATGTTTTCTCAGTGTTATCTCTTTGTATTGGGGTCTTAATTCGGTAAATTTTTTCAACATTTGAAATCACTGAGTTTCTGAAATCTCTATTTTATTTTTTATTCCTACTTGCAAACTGGCCACTTTTTTTCAGTTTGCCTCTTTTTTTCAAAATACGTTTCTTAAAGAAATCACCCCAAACTGAAACATACTACCAATGCCAATCTTTAGATCTAAACATTTCTTAGTTATCCAGTCTTCCTTGTAAATTACTTCAAAAAACAATTTTATCAAATATTTCACCAATGCAGTCTTTAACTTCTGATTAACGTTGTCTTTTACAATCTGGAGAATTTATAAGCCAATGCCACATACTTTATTTTTTAAGGCACCACTTTACTTTTGATACTATCAACTGGGAGGTTTGTCTCAACATTATACTCCATCAAGAATATAATTTGGTGACGATTCTACTGTCTGCAGTGAGATGTAGATTGCTGTGGTAGTGAAAGGGGACATTGCAAATTATGTCCTACTTCTTAGAGGTTTCTACTCTAAGAAGCACATGACTTCATATAATGTGTGGAGTGGCAAAGAATAATACTATCATTTTCCCAAAAAGAGGGAAAGCAAAAATCTACAATAACATTAATGATTACTACGGTAGCTATTAAAAGAAGAAATAATAGAATATCACATATACCAGATCTAAAGAATGACATGATTTGAGGAAGAAAGACATGTGGCTATTTGTTTTGGTGTACAATGATATAATCACATGCAGAGTGCAGAGTGCAATATTGGATGTGAAAAGAGAGCCAGCATTTGCATGCTGCACAGAAACAGTATCAATGACCAGTTAGTCTTAACAAGAGCAGCAGGGTGAAGAAAAGAAAACTACAGCAATATTCATATGAGTAACTACATGTCCTATTCCATTTTGGCACGGAAGGCGGCTCAGAATATCAAGATAACAAAAAGTAAAAGATGTATGCCTCAGTTTCATTCTTGGGATAGCTATCTGGCTAGTTTTGTGGGAAAGAAGGAGGCAAGCATTAAAACGAATATGAAACTGAAGCTTTAAAGTTGGCCAAATTTTTGTTTATAATTGAAATGACCATAAAATTGGAAATGTGCACAAGACAGGCACTACTGTGGAATTAGAAGGGAGATTTTAAAATATTGCTGAAGGCAGTGTTTGTACACAAACAAAATAGGCACAGCCATTTCTTATTATTGGTGGGTAGTTATATTCTATAAAGTGACCACACATGCCAAAATAGCAAATACAGAACCACTTTTCCTAAGGATAATGCAGGGATATATTCCTGAGAACTGATCACAACATCTTTATCAACTGATCAATATATAACTTTGTTTTATGTTTCTCTTTAAAAATACTTTCTTTAATATATATTGTTGATTGATTAACTTTGAATTAATGGCAAATAGCACTATAACTCTTGTCTGAATGCAGCTTACCACATGTATTTTCTTTGTAAGACACATTGTACACTTTTGCACATAGGAACACTAGACAGCACTTCAGCATGATATTGGAGACCAAAAGAAGCTAAATCAACGATAAAAAGCTTAAATATGTAAAAACAAAACAAAGAATAAAAACCAAAGTATGACACCAAATAGACTAAGGGATATGGCAGGAGGAAGGATTATTAAGTTGAGACTATTTCACTTACAGGTGAGAAATGTCGACCGTACCTTGATTCTAAGTTTTCGTAAAAATGCAAAAGTCTAAGACTCTAAGAAGTGTTGTGAGAACAGAGCAAATAAGATATTTCTGTGGTTGGAGTAGTGAGTTCTAGTTTGGAGTTCGAGAAGAACTTTTCAAAGTTCTTTTCAAGAATAATTTTGAATAAATAATAAACGTATACATATATATTTGTATGCAAATGTATTTATAATTGTAAGAAATCATGAAACGTCAGGAATATAAAAAATGAGCTATCTCTCTTACTCAAGTCCTCCTACTATTCAGAACTCCTTATTGGATGACACATAGTGTTACAAAGAGGGAAGGAATCTAGAAGGACATGGCATTTGAACAGGGCTTTAATAGGTCTTCTGGATTTGGAGAAATGAAGATGCATTATCAGTGCATTTATAGAGACAGTATGAGAAAATCTCGATTGAGGGGATCCCTGGGTGGCTCATTGGTTTAGGACCTGCCTTTGGCCCAGGGCGTGATCCTGGAGTCCCGGGATCGAGTCCCACCTTGGGCTCCCTGCAGGGAGCCTGCTTCTCCCTCTGCCTGTGTCTCTGCCTCTCTCTCTCTCTCTCTGTGTCTCTCATGAATAAATAAATAAAATATTAAAAAAAAGAAAATTGCCAATTATAGATTTAGTGAGAAGTTCCAAGTTACATGATCATATTACAATTCTCTTTTGAATCATGAGTTAAATATGCCAAGGAGTAGAAGTTATATCAGTGGATCTCAGAAGTGTATTCTTAATTTCCCTTCACTGTTAAAATTGTTCCTTAATATCCCATGAAAATCTTTACCTATTAATTTCATCCTAGTGACTTATTTTAGTACAAAAAGGATTATATAAGACTACAAGAAAGCCAAATCAAACAGTAAAAAGAAATTAATGAAATACAACCTTGTTTGAATTTAACTGTTATTTCTGATAGTTTCAAAAACCTTTGGGGTTTTAAACAAACTCAACTGAAATAGTTCTACAGTCCCATGAAGTAGGTGCAGGCATTATAATCTCTATATTACAGCTGGGAACCTTGAGGCACAAAGCCATTTAAGCGATATGTCCGAGGTCACTGAGCAAGTAAGTCACTGGTGAGGCCAATAATAGAATCCCAATTGTTCAGCTAGTTCTTTGTTCAGAAGACCATATTGGTTTTTTTATTACGCCAAGGATAAAATTTAGCTTTATATCAGAGGATATTTCTTCTTACATGCCAACCAAAAAATCAACATTTAAAAAAGTCATTAAATGGGGATCCCTGCGTGGCGCAGTGGTTTGGTGCCTGCCTTTGGCCCAGGGCGCAATCCTGGAGACCCGGGATCGAATCCCACATCAGGCTCCCAGTGCATGGAGCCTGCTTCTCCCTCTGCCTGTGTCTCTGCCTCTCTCTCTCTCTCTCTCTCTCTGTGACTATCATAAATAAATAAAAATTAAAAAAATTAAAAATAAAATAAAATAAAATAAAAAAATAAAATATAAAAAAATCATTAAATGGATATTAAATCAAATCATATTTCATGCTTGAGATTTTCAAGTTACTCTCAGAAAAGTGTTTTCTTGTTGTTTAAGAGGAAAATACCCATACATAGTTTTTTGTTGTCATCATCTCAATTCATAAAACTTTTCTCCCTCCCCTAAATATTTAATGACTCTATTTAACTATGAGTATGTTCTGGTTTCTGCACAAGAAAATGCAAGCCATAGTAATTGGCTTTGCCTTCAGACAGCTGAGTCAGCAAGAAATCAGAGAGCCTATAGAAACCTTTTTATTTCCTATCAGTTTTTCAGAGTTTTAAGCCATTGAAATATATTGAAAAAAATCTGGGAGGGAACTAAACCATGCAAATTAACCTTACATCTGCTTTATACAACTCTTGAACCTCCAGATTTGTAATTCCTTATCTGTGGCTGCTCAAACAATTTTCTGGTTCATAATGCTGTCTGTGCCATGGTAGGAAAGGAAAGTGGATTATAGTCTGAAGCACATGTTTGTCTCAAAGTGCTTCTATTTTTCCAGTCACGAAGAGAATCTTTTTCCCCTCTTGTGGGAATCCTCGAGAGCTAGAAATTCTATGTTTTAAGTTTCATATCTATGCATATGGATTTTGTGGAAATGATTTTATAAAGTTCAAAATTGTTAAATATATTAAAAGAAATATATGCTCCTACACTCTAAAAAAGGACTATAGATATATTTATCTCTCTTTATACACTATATGCCTATCACATATAAACTCATATAGACATACATTTACACAAATGTAACATAGGCCATTTTAGAATTACAAGCAATTATAATAATAGATAGCATTTACTAAGAAATCACCTTTTACCAGACACTCTGTGAAAGTTTTTGTATATAATATCTTATTTGTCCTCATTACATTACAGAGTGACTATTATTATTCCTTTGACTTACTTAACAAGGAAACTGAGACACTGAGAGCATATGTCAATTGTCCAAAGTTACACAGCTTTTACGTGGGACAAGAGTGTTGGAAACACAGGTGGTTTATTTTTCCTACACTGCGTGTGAATAGAAATTATTTGTGGACATGTGAGTAAAATAAAAATGTGTAAAGTCTAGAGCTTTAGTCAAAATTGACTAGATTCATAAACTAAGATCTAGAAAAGAGAAATGTCTTCCATAGGTTGTACAGTCAGTCACCCAGGTCCCAAATCTGGAAAATGGCTCCGATAGCATTGCATTATTGCTCTCACAGTTGTCATAATGAAATGATGTCATAAATTGCAAAACAGGTAGGAACTATCTTTTATATAGATAGCCATTTTTTTCCATTTTTCCGGCTGAGATAATTTTTAAAATTAGGTAGTTGAAATATTTTCCACTTGTTTAGTTTTCTGTTAATGTTTATAAGACAATTGCAAAGGATATATATATATATATAGGGATTTCCACTTTCCTATGGCTAGTGTTCAACAACTTTTCTCCACAGCCATTTATTATTCAAACTCCTTCTCCATAAATGTCACAGAAATAGCTTAAGACACTCGGATATCTGAAATGCTACCATCAGTGCAACATCTTAGTATTTATCTTAGGGTAATCTTTTTTGGTAGGTTTTACACTCTTTACTCTTCCCTTTCTCCTCTGAGTTTGTCTCCATGTTATTCTGGTCACACCTGCGACTTTTAAATGTGCTTCCTCTCACTTCTGTGTGAACAGTTCTTTAACAAATATTGATGTTCTTAATTTTTATTCTATAGCCTACTATTCTTAGTATAAACCACCCCATGGTGGAGGGTGATCATATTTCCCATAATAAACATATTTGGATAATTCTGTATGTGAATGACATGCACACACATACACAACAGAGGACAGTGACCTTCAAATTCCACTTGTTTACTGTACTTTCTCAACCATCCACAGTGAAGGGTACAAAACACATACCAATGATGGTCAGAGGTAGCCCCACAGGGATAGAACACCTATACTGAGGTCGAAAGCTCCAGAATGATTCAGTTATGTGACTGTATCTGGAATAATTTCTTGAAGTTCTATTTTTTAGTAACTATCTTCATGTGGTACTATGTTGATAAAATTTCCTGCTAAAGGTTCATTAAAACAAAACAAAACAAAATGAGAAACCAGATTCAAAAGCTTCTCTGATCTCCCTTGGTTTCTGGAAGGACCTCACTTTCCCATTTAAGGCTGACTTGCTACAATTTAAAAGTTTACTCTCAAACTCAACAGTAACATTTCCTCTCTCACCTTCCCAACTGTGTAGCACAGATTAGTCTTACCTTGAGCTAATGAAAGATGGAGTTAAGCAGAGAAAATTATGGTCTGTCTTTCCCAAACTTCCCTTCCCTCCTTTTGTGTACTGAGGCATGAGTTAAGAAAGGGAACTCCAATATTTTCTTACTCACTAGCGTGGGATTGTAGTCTTTTCTTTGCTTGATATAATTATTATATCCCTTGTCTATGAGCTCCAACAAACCATGACAAAGTATTTGTGTGTAGCTCCCCTAGGCATTTTTACATTTGTGGGTTTGGCCCCATCTCTCAGCTGACCCTTAGCTGATGAATTCCTTTAATGTTTAATGTCCCTTTTGCCCCTTCACTCCTCAAATGTGTAGGTGTCATGGCAAGGCTATATCCCCCAATTGTATTTGCCCTTCGAGGTCCCGTGGGACCCTGCAGAATGCTCCCCCTGTATCCTTGGAGAAGGTGTTTCTGCTCCTTCTCGTGTCTGCAGCTTACCCATACGCACAGATACACACATTCTCTCCCCCCTCTCTTCATTTCTCTTTCCAATTCTCCTTCCTTCTGTTCATTTAGCACAGGAGATTTTCAGGAATCCTTGTTCCAAGCACATGTATAAACAAAGAATGAAAACTGTTTCCTCTTCTTGAAGCCTTTACCAAACTTTCAAAATAAAATTCATAGAGCCCCCTTCCATGTCCCCAAAGTGGGAAGGCTTTCCATGAACAGCAATCTCTGCAACATGTCAACCATAGTATTATTTTCCAATGTTCATTCTATAGTAATTGGTAGGGATGAATGAGCAGGGTTAACGTGTGTCCTTTCTCTAACCGGCACCTCTCAACAATTCCAATTTCCGGTGGTTCTCTGAATTTAGAATGTTAAGTACTTAAAACAAGGTCCCGTCAGCTTACACCATAAGTCCAGAATACAAGAAACCACCCACATTTTGTTACACTGGATCAAAGATGATTCACGGGAGAGAAAGCAGTGGTTGCAAAGGCCCTTAAGTGCCATTGTCTTCTGGCATCTTAACAAACTCTGACTTCATCTTTGACATTTAACTGCTGAAAGTTTTCAAGCCCTGTGTCTTCTGCCCCACAACTGGCTAAGCTGATAAGAAAGGCTGGGTGCTCCCTCCTTTGGCAGGAGTAGGAAACTCCAACCATGCAAATCCCAGGAACATTCAAGGGAACATTCACTCAAGCAGATCCCCTAATTTCAAGAAAAGCCTAACTGGTCTCTTTTATCTGTTATCTCCAGGCTCTGCTTTTGGACCTGCTCGTGAGATAACAGTTTTTTTTTTTTTAAGAAGGCTTCATTATGTGAGTAATAAACCTTACTGTATCCTTCTCTCTGTTTTGTGGGGGTTTTTTTGTTTGTTTGTAAAAAATCACTTTTTGTTTAGGTATCCATGACATGTAACGTCATGTTGCTTTCAGGTGCACACATAATGATTCAATATTTGTATATATCATGAAATGATCATGATGCAGACTCCTGACCGCACTCCTGCCAAGGAAGAGAACCTGCCCCTGAAGCAAGCCCGGGAATCATCCTTATGATGATCCTTTGAGAACGTACCTTGCAGAAACGTAGTAGGCCTGGAGGGAGCTGACTAGTTCCCGGTGAAGACGGCCGCCTTGGAGCACTCCCATCCCCAGCTGAGGAAGCTCGACGGGGCGTCAGTTGTCCAACGTGTCGTGGAGGCCAAGCATCTGGGCAGGCAGCCCCAACTGGTCGAGGGTCTGACTAGGGGCCCAGTCACCCCACAGTGCAGCGCATCCCTGGACAATGGAGGGAGCCGGTCCTGTCACGGCAGGGAGGTGCCCCTGGAGATCTGGCTGGAAGCCCTGGAGGAGGCTCCCCACATCCAGGACCCGCCCCGTCATCCTGTGCCATGGAGCCGGCCGGCAGGTGCATGTGCTCTGCCTGCCCAGGCCTCCCCACGCAAGCAGCGCGGCCTCCCTGAGGAGAACGCACACGCCGCGAGGACCCGCCAGATCTGGCGTCTTCGGCCCACGGCCCAGACCCGGGCGCTCTCCCCCGGACCGCCAGGAGCGTCTCGTGTGTCGACGAGACCCAGGACAGGCGGCGGCTCACGTCTAGGACACCGCCGAGGAGGGGCGCTGCGTGCGGCCAGCGTGCGTGACGTGCGTGCGTGACGTGCGCCTGACGTCCCCATACGCAATTATCTACTTAGAGGCTTATGAAAGATTTTCTTCACTTTTTAATTGAATAATTAATATAAATATTATTGGATATGCAGCCATGTATACAAGGCTTCATTAAATCCACTAGTAAATTTAGGGTAGTTTACATTAGTTCACTGAGCAAAGAAATTGTTTTAATTGTCTTTGTATTACAAAAATCCAATGACATTCTGAGACAAAAATATGTTCTTACTAAATATTTGTTGAATGAATGAATAAATTAATGAGAAGAAGAAATCCCCTAAAGTGATAAGCTATACATGCGTGTAACTGAAAGAATAAAACAAAGTAATAGGAAACATTAGTATTTTACTTGGTTACTATTTATTTTCTCATCCATTCCTGGCACTGGATTACGGGTATACCTCATGTTATGGTGCTTTGCTTTATTGTGCTTCCCACGTACTGCAATTTTTTATATATTGAAGATTTGTGGCAACTCCTGTTGAGCAGGTCTATTGGTGCCATTTTTCCAACAGTATTTGCTGACCTCGTGTCTTTATGTCAAGTTTAGGTAATTCTTGCAGCATCTCAAGTATTTTCACTATTGTAATGCTTCTTATCATAATGTGTGATCAGTAACCATTGTTGTCACTACTGTAACTGTTTTAGCGCACCATAAAACACGCCCTTATAAGACAACAAACTGAATCAATAAATGTGGTGTGTGTTCTGACTCCTCCACTGACTGGCTGTTCCTTCATCTCTGTTCCTGTCCTCGGGCCTTCCTACTTCCTGAGACACCATGGAATTTGCACTGGTTAAGGAATAAAAGTGGTGAAGTAGGTGATGGCTAGTGAAAACACTATAAGGATAATAGCTTGGAGTGCTCAATTTGGTTGAAGAATTGTTGATGTGGGGATGATAGAATACTTAAATTGAAAAACTAAAGTAATGGTGGATGAGAAATATGCTTGAAATTGGGATGGTGGCTGAGGAATCACGGCTATAACAATGTCATGGATCTGACCAAGAGAATATGTGCTGGAAGCTGGTACTGAATTATCCAATAGTTTAAAAACATGCTTAGCATGTGTATATGTACACCACATGCAACCACTTATTCACTTATGGGCAAGAATGTGCAAGCTAACAAATAATTAAATTTGAAATAATTTTATATTTTAAATATTTATTTCAAAAGACTAATAAAATCCTAATTTGCTTGGAAATTTTGTTTTATTATTAATTATGTTCATTTTAAATTAGATATGGGTAAGATACCCTAGTCTTTTCTGGGTAAGGAACGCTTAATCCTGGGTCCAAATAAAGGTGAGTTGGAGGAGGAGGATTGGAATTTAGTGGTCAAAGAACTGAAAAAATTGAGTTTTAATGCATTATCAACAAGATGAATCAATGTTTCTTATGGAAAATGCTATGAAGAATTCCAAGAGAAATCTCTGAGGATGGATGAATTCTGAGATGACAAAGCAAAGTATTTATTAGAGCTGGGTCCTAAAGGTTGGGTACCATATATAAGCGCATATGGTTATTTTTTCTGGGTATAAAATAACTAATGTAAAAAGCAAAAATTACAATAAATAAAAAAGAACAATGAAAATAAAATGTAATTTGCCTAAATATTTGAGGATCTGAAAAACAGTCTCCCTGTGCTCTTGTTCTCTTGCCATCTTCTGTCATTAAGAAATAATATCCAATTATTTATAATGCTTCATAATTTTTTACTTGACAATATGCCATGTGCTTTTTCCCATGCCAATATATACTATTTGAAAACAAAAATTATAATTTATTAAAAATGCAAAGGCACAGAGGAAGGGAGTGCAGAGCAAAGCTTATTCAAGAAACTAAGGAGTATGAGCAAAGGAGCTGAGAGAGAACTTTTTGCTGTGGAGAAGGAGAAAGAAGAGCTGGTTGGGCTTAAAAAGGTAGTCTGTGTTGTAAACTACTCCACTTGAGATAGTAAAGAGATACCTGTTTTTAGAAATCTCTGAATATCCATCTAAGGAATTTGAAACTGATTTTTTTTGGTGTGGGATTTATTGAAAGGAATTTATTAGGGAAATAAACTTGATTATAACTTGATTATACTTTGCATGTATGATGTGTTGAAAGGATTTGCCCAACATTAGAAACTGTGCATGCAGTGCAAGAGGCTTAAAGCCTGAGTTGTAAAAATAGTTGCCACAATTAAAGATTGAAACTGGTTCAAGAAACAATTTGAGGGAAGAAACATCAAATTGTAGATGCAGGAATAGCGACTTAAGTGTTAAGGTTAGGTTGGAAATAATGCCACTTAGAAAAGAGTAAAGTTTACTCAGAACTTTATTTATTTATTCATGAGAAACACAGAGAGAGAGAAGCAGAGACACAGGCAGAGGGAGAAGCAGGCTCCACGCTGGGAGACTGATGTAGGACTTAATCCCAGGACCCCTGGATTACAACCTGAGCTAAAGGCAGATGCTTAACCACTGAGCCACCTGGGTGTCCCAGATAGAACATTTATAAAGGAGTCCAAGTGTTAGCAGCACGGGGTTATCAGATAAAAAATACAACACACACACACACACACACACACACACACACACTCGCATACCCAATTACCAGAATTACTGACCTTACAGTTTTTCTATTCTAGGTGGGAAAACAGCAATTTTCTCAGATGACCTTTCAGGTATCAAAAAGGCTTTGATATATTTTCAGATATCAGTACTGTAAAAATCAGTGATAGAGTTGTTTGTTTTTAGGGAATCAGTGACTTACAGGTAATATTCAAGATTTCACTTGCTTCAGAGACTAAAGCAAGATAGAACCTGTTTTTTGTTCTTTTGTTTGTTCGTGTGTGTGTGTGTGTGTGTGTGTGCTCTAATTCCTGGCTCTCAGAAGCCAATTAATAAGAATGGAAGCACAGCTTTGCTTCCTTAGATATCAGACAAAATCCTCTATAATAAAAGGCTGTCAACTGTTCTGGATTTATTACTGTTGTTGTTATTTTGCCGTCGTTTTAGTATAAAATTTGTTACCAGCATTTAATATAAGATTTTTAAAGACATATTTATTTGAGAGAGAGAGAGCATGGGTGCGCACCTGTGAGAATGGGGGAGGGACAGAAAGAGAGGGAGAGACAGAATCTTTTTTTTTTTTTTTTTTTTTTTGGAGAGACAGAATCTTAAGCAGGCTTCACACCCATTACAGATCCAGAAGCAGGGCTCAATCTCAGGACCCTGAGATCATGATTTGAGCAAAAATCAAAAGTCAGGCTGAGCCATCCAGGAGCCCATTTTTTTTTAATTGGCAGGACTAGGTATTTGTAACCCTAAGTTGGCAATAGGCTATGCTAGTTTAAGAAGAGGCTCCTGCCTCTACTGGGCTGTGTACCCTTAAATAACTGGTCAATATCACTCTATGTTGCCTGAATCCAGTCTTCTTCCTGTTTCCTGTCTAGCTATGGCAGATATTTGAATTTGGAGCTTCTGCTTCAACATTCCTACCTTTAATGACCTTGGGGAACTATCAATAAATAAGGATGCCAAAGAGAAAGTCCTTTTGGAAGTGACCCTGATTTGCAAGATGGGGGAGGAAGGAAAGATAAAGAAATGTGTTTGGGGTGTTTATGGGAGGTTACAATGTGTCAAGTATGAGAGAGAGATGACAGCTGCACTTGTACTTGAGATATCACACCTGAGTGGCATTCATTTAATGGAAAGAAGTTAATGTCATGGGAATGAGTTAATTCTCTGCAAGTGTTATATGGACAAAGGAGAGAAAAGGGCTTCTGACATGTTGGAGGGAGTTTGTCTGGATATTACCAAAAGGAAAATGTAGAGAACAAACGAGTCAATCTTCAAGATAAAAGGAGGAAAATGTATCATAATCGTTTCATTTTTTTCACTTTGTTGAGAGAATTCACAAGTACTCTGATAGTGAATTTCGAGAAAGCACTTTCACATATTTTAAATGATTTGCTATTTTAAAAATGCACGCTGTTTTTGTCAGAATGACTGATAGAAATATCCTGATAAAGATGATAGATGATCTACAAATGTAGACATTTGCAGCTGCATTACTTACTTAAGGTTTTGATACATATGCACTAGCAGTTTCAGTACCAATTCAGTAGAAATAAATGTATCTTATTAAATTGCTATTTTAGGACAAAACATTGGCATTTTCTTGGACTTCCAAGAGACTTCAGCACATAATTTAATTTTCCAAAGCATCATGAGAATTCAACGAATTATGCAAGCAGAGAATGACAAATCTGAATGAAATAGTCTAACCTCACTTAAAAAAAAAACTGAATTCTTGATTTTATTGGCAATACACAAATTCAGTCTCCATATTAAATAAATAAAATTTACAAGAATATTTAAATGTCTCTTTGACCGCAATGCGTAATCTTAATCACCTCCCTTACCTAGAGGTAATCATCATTTTCAGTTTGTTGTATATCCTTCTGGAAATTTCATTATCATTTAAATATTTACTCATGTTGAAGTCAGTATATATGTACCAACATGGAACAATCTCCAAAACCTTTTGCTGAGTGGAAAAAGACCAGATTGCATACTAATAAATTTATTATAATAATATTTATATAAAAATAAACATACCCATTGAAAACAAGACTACATATTTTCTACAAGTTCCCTTTATTGCTACTTCTTCCTCCTCCTCCTCCTCCTCCTTCCACTACCTTTAGAATGGTAACCCTCATCTGTATTTCAGGTTTAGATCTCTCTTCTGCATTCCTAACCTATCTTTCTGGCTGCTTTAATATACAGCTTACTCTAATCATTCACAGATTCCTTGATGAGCAATAAAAGCTGAATATACTACCTTTCCATGTTTACTTTCTCCACCTTCTGTTTTCCCTATTTTTGTTAATCTTTCTACAATCATCCAGATGCCTCCCATTTCTCTGTCTCCAAATTTAATTATTTACTATCTTGTATCCCTCACTCTCTTAGCTTTATTGTCCATCATGTCTAATTTTTGTATATTCCTGTTGCCATAGGACTTATTTCAGCCTCGCACTTTTCATTTAGACTATTGCAATATTTCTGAGTACTCTTTCTGCTTCAAGTCTAGCGGTTCACAAATATATTGGATCACAGATTACCTGGGGGAAATATTCAAACCACAGATGCCCTCTTCATGTTCATTGCTGAAAAAGCTAGTTTGGGACGGTAACTCAAAATCATAGAGTTGATTCAAAAGTTTTCATTCTTCCAATTCAAAATCCTTCCCATACTAGACAGTGGCAGTCCTGTGAGTTTAGATTAGTCTAGTTTTCTATTGTTTGGGGTACTGAAGTTAGGATTATAGCTATAAATATTTGAACATTGCTCATTTAGTGGTTATAGAAGAGTTCAGTGATCTTCAGGATGAGACTTCCAGGAAACTTAAATGCCTATACACAAACTTTTCACTTAATGTGCAAATTACCATTATATTGTTTCTGATATAAACATATTTTAACATTACCTTACAACAAGAATAATTTTCTAATATTTTAGCTAATCTACAGGGGAATTTATGATGAGGAACATGCCATTGCCAATATTAAAAATTACTGGTGTGGAAAATTCATGAGAGATTTTAGGACTTATAAGGCTCTTGTAGGATTACAATGATGTAATATTAAGGAATTAAGAAGACTTTTTTCGCTAGGTATAATTACACTAATAAAAGAAATTTCTTTCTTAGACAAGATCATTTTGAAAGGGTGCTAACCTTGTCCATAGTTCTTATTTTAAAACAGATCCTTCTTTACAAAGATCTCTGAGATTGTTAGCTACAAATGAGGAAACTAATTTGATTACTTATAATAAAAAGATATTCTTCTATATTCTCCTATGTTTTTCTGATTTTTTCTTACTTATAGCTGATTAACTTGATCATTCTTTCTACCCACACAATCCTTATAGTTTTATGGTACCTGAAGATCCCTAGAAATAAACATTTTGGTGGTGGGAGTTCGTCTGTATAACCCACTAAAACAGGATTAAAAGGCCAATGTTATCAGAACAACCTTGATTGGTTTAAGACTCCTCTAAGAGTTTTGAGTTTATAATATGCAGTTCAATGGAAACTATTAAATTATTATTTTAAATATAAAATATGTATTGTCAAGATCTCAAGAATAATAGAATCAATGGGAGATCAATCAATTGATCTATCATCTATCATCTTTCTTCTTTCTTTTTATTTCTATTTATTCATATCTATATATCTATTTGTTATCTCTTCTTTTTTCTTACCTTTATATCTATCTATCATCTATTATCACTTACACATGCAGAGACAAAGATTTGTTTTAAGGAACTGACTTATGTGATATGGGTTCTGACAATCCAAAATCTGGGCAGGCCAACAAGCTGGAAATTTAGGTAATGTTGCAGTCTTAAGGAGAAATTCTTCTTCAGGAATCTTCAGTCTTTGCTCTTTATTGTTCTTTCTGTTTGCCAACTCTTCTTTTCTCTTCCTCCCTTCCTTACTTCCTTTCCCCATCCCTTTCTTTCTTCCTCCATTTCTCTGTTTCTTTCTTCCTCTTTTCTTTTCTTCCTTGATTTTTTAAAATGAATGTATTCACCATTCATTCATTCATTAACAAATGAATTGGGTATCTTTACTCCACACCATGATTCATTTTCTCTAGTAAATGAGATAAAATTTTGCAAGAAATTTGTAAAGCCATAACATGGCAAATAAAAGTAGCACGTATTGCCAAATCACAAATAAAATGATGTGACTGATATGCAATTGTTATAATTAAAGAAAGAACCAAAAAAAGCTTTATATTACATAAATCTCTTAGTAGGAACTTGAGATGGAAAATTACAGTAATTTATTGGGACTCCTGGGTGGCTCAGAGGTTGAGAGTCTGCCATCAGCTCAGGGCATGATCCTGGAGGCCTGGGATCGAGTCCCACATTGGGCTCCCTGCATGGAGCCTGCTTCTCCCTCTGCCTGTGTCTCTGCCTCTCTCTCTGTGTCCTCATGAATAAATAAATAAAATCTTTTAAAACAAAGAAAGTTACAATAACTTACATTTTCTCAGTATTCCAGACTTTTTAAATTATCTTCTCCTTGGATTGGAACATTTTCATTTTTGAGAGCTATATGTAAGGTAGTTTGTGTTGCCAAAAGATGTTTGTAAAGGATTTTTATGTAGTTCCCAAATATTTTAATTGCCAGTATTATCAGACCATCTATCAATAAAATGGCCTTTCACCTAAAAGCCAATATCAACTATTTTGAAAGTTTTACAAGTTACTCAAGAAAAATGTGGAAATTCTATTTATCTATACCTAGCCACATATCCAAGCTACTGCCTGATATTCCATTGTGAAATCATATAGCTCATTAGTAAGAGAACTTTTCTCTCCTCACCAAACCTAGAACTTTATGACTGGCAAGCCCATTATATTTTAATTTCCAAATGCAATAGTGGGTTCTTCTGACCTCATTGGAGAATATTTGTTAATTTTGTATTTGCACTTGATTGTTTATTATTAATGACCATTGTTCCTGCATGATGCTTAAAAATGTGATATCATTAATTTGCTTTGAAATTTACTCAAGTATAACTGTTACATTGAACAAACATCCTGTATGATGCCATCAGAAAGTGTAGTTCTTAACTCTTCCTATATGTGTAGTGTATGTTAATACAGGGTTGCAAGACTATATCTTCATCATCTTCATCAACACAAAAACATAAATATATATTGCAAAAGCTCATTATGTCTTATATTCAAACTCTATAAATTGTTTCTTTTTCTTTGGAAATGAAAGTTTTTGAACAAGCTAGGCAATGGAAATTATTTTTATAGATATTTATGCTACTACTCTCTTGGATTTAGTAGAAAAAAATCAGCAACATTATTATGTGTAGTCAGGGACCCTTTATTATTTCCCAGATGAGCCCTCAGATTTCTTTTACTATGGAATATCCATCTCTTTATCCTGATGTCTTCTTTAACTTTTCATCTTTGATTTATCTCTTCCTGCCCATATGCAGTTCTATTTTCTTTCTCTTCCAAGCTTTCATTCTTTCATTGAAAAATTTTGTTTTAATAGAAACAAGGAAAGGAGGTAAAGGCACTTCATTTTTAAGTATATGTAACTTTTATTTTAAACCTCTCTTCTGGGATGCCTGGATGGCTCAGCGGTTGAAAGTCTGCCTTAGCCCCAGGGTGTGACCCTGGGGTCCTAGAATCAAGTCCCACATTGAGATCCCTACATGAAGCCTGCTTCTCTCTCTGTGTATATCTCTGCCCCCTCTCTGAGGCTCTCATGAATAAATAAATAAATAAATAAACCCCCAAAAAACAAAACAAAACAAAAAAACCTCGCTTCTGTTTGCAACCTTCCCTGTGAATCCTATCTTTGGGGTTCATGTGCTTACTAAAACAACAGCAACAACAACAAAAAACAAAACAAACACAACAAAACAAAACAAAAACCGAAAAGACCTTGATAAAAAGTCCAGAAAAAAAAATTGTCTAAAGAGTATTGAGGGACCTCACATAAAACTTGCAGTTACAGGAAGCTTCTCTCAGTTACAAAATCACTTCTTGCTTTACAGAGTGTGATTTTATTTACTTTACTCAAAACTTCAAGATTGTTTTTAATCTGATTTGCCTATTGAGACCAATGTGATATTTAACCAGCCTCTGTTTCCTGATGGTTTCCCTCCCTGGCTTCTGAAGCTTCCCAGATGTATACATGGTGTGCTCTCACATCCTGTTACCGACATTAATATATTTCACCCTTGCAACTTGTCCTTTATGACTCTTCCTACATCCACCATTGCAGACTTCTCTATTATAATGTAATCTCGGCTACTATAAATTTACATTAGTTCAAATTATGTCTTTTTTTTAGATGAAATGCAAGCACCTTGTCCTTCAACTTTCAAGAAGGCTGTCATATAACACCGGAGGAAGCTGGCAACTTTATGGGAAGCATATGTTGAGCCCTCAACATTCACCAATTAATGACCCTAATGCAAAGCAATTTAAACAAGGAGGGAAACATGCTCCAGTGTCTAAGAGAAAACAAAACAAAATAAAACAGCAAGAATAAGATTATGTGGTTTGAAGTCAAGAGGATAAGTTTTCAAAGCCTAAACAAGTGATTTGTAAAGAATAATTCCACTTTCCATAAAACTGAGAACCTGTGAAAGCTGAGAACAAGAAATCTGCAAGCAAACTGTGGATGGCAGGGCAATAGGTTATGGTCCTGAGAATATATATATATATATATATATATATATATATATATATAATCCATTAGGATATATATCCTGTATATATATATATATTATCCATCCATTAGTTCATTAGATCATCATTTTATATATATATACTTTATATATATAATATATATGCATATATATATAAATTTTACATCCTCCCCAGCAATAAAGGGAGATATATTTGTGCAAAGGTAAATCTGGATGCAAATTATTATTTTTGGAGAGAAAATTATAAAAGCATAATCTGTTGGTACTGAAAGAACACAGAGGTTAATCAGTCAAAATCTCTAATCTTACAAAAGAGAACACTGAGGTATTCATTATTGAAAGTATAACTCTTAGAATATCTCTTAATTCTACTTTTCTGTTCTTAACTTTTACTACTTGTCCTTGGCACAATATTTTGACATACATTCTTTTTGTTCTAGAACATGTTAACTGTGCTTATAAAGACAAGGTCCCACAGAGAATCAGAATAACTTTTCAGAAACTCTGCCTCCCTCCCAAACTTCTCAATGTAAAATTATAATTTAGAGAAATAGCTGATTAGGGGCAGCTGGGTGGCTCAGCTGGTTAATTTTCTGACTCATGATTTCAGCTCAGGTTATGACCTCAGGATCCTGAGATAGAGCCCTGCTTTGGGCTCCACACTAGGCGTGGAGTATGCTTAAGATTTTCTCTCTCCCACACTCTGTCCCTTCTCTCCTTGTGTGTTATGTTCTCTCTCTGTCTCAAAAGAAAAAAAAAGGAAAATATCTAATTATTCATTTCAATAAAGATATAAATGTTTTTCAGTTTTTTATTATGAAACAATTGTTAAATTTTAATTCTTTTCTTTTTTTTTTTTAATTTTTTTTTATTTATTTATGATAGTCATACAGAGAGAAAGAGAGAGGCAGAGACACAGGCAGAGGGAGAAGCAGGCTCCATGCGCTGGGAGCCTGATGTGGGATTCGATCCCGGGTCTCCAGGATCGCGCCCTGGGCCAAAGGCAGGCGCCAAACCGCTGCGCCACCCAGGGATCCCAATTTTAATTCTTTTCTAATTCAAAGATATATACATATAAAAGTTGCAAAAGACAAAAAACTTATGAAGAGAAGTAGGAGAAAATAATCAGATATCCAATACTACATTTTGATGCAGTTTTTCCTATTTATTCTTATGTTTGTTGAAATAATTTTCTTTTCTTTTTTTTTTTTAATTGGAATGCTTCATGAATTTGGGCGTCATTCTTGCACAGAGTTTATGCTAATCTCCTTTGTATTGTTCCAATTTTACTATGTGTTGCTAAAGTGAGCACTATTAAAGATTTTATTTATTTATTTGAGAGAGAGAGAGAGAGAGCATGAACGAGGGGAGGGGCTGACAAGGAGGGAGAGGGAGAGAGAATCTCTCTCTGAGCACAGAGCCCAACGTGGGGCTTAATCTTATGACCCTGAGATCATGACCTGAGCTGAAACCAAGAGTTTGACACCTGACTGAGCCACCCAGACATATGAGAAGCAAGCACTATTGAAATAATTTTGTACATACAGAGTTGTGATCTATTCTATCATTTTAACATTGTTTGAGACAGTTTTTTTCTATTCCATTACACATTCAACAGGTGCATAAAATTTTGTCATGTGGCTGTATAATTGTGTGTGTGTGTGTGTGACCTCCACCATAATCATTTATTCCAGTATTTTATATATAAAATATTAGTTTTAAACATTATTACATAAAGATTTTTCCCCAAAATTTTAATGAATTATTTCCTTAGAAGAGATTCCTAGAAGTGTTTAAAATGTACTGACATTTTAAAGGTTAATTTGTTTTCTACAAATCTTTCCTCAGTTTATACTCTCTCACTAGTATATGAGCCTGCCTGCCTCACTACAGTTTTGCCAGTAATGAGTCCTAGAGACCAAATTATTTGACAAGATCAGGCTAGAAAAGTCATCGGTTAATTTAAAAATCTAATTAAAGTAGAAAGCACATTTTTTTCATAATTTTTCATAAAATTGAAGTGTGTATATGTATGCTAACTTGCCTCTGTTGATTCAGTCAAGGGCTTGATTTGTTGGCCTCTTTGCTATTATCTTTCTTGCATAAGAAAGATACATCCATCTTACATCACTACATTTATCAATTTTTGGTTTTTTAGCAACAAATCAAGGATACTTATGAATAGGAATACAGAAACATTCTGACCTTTAAAGAAAAAATTTGCCTCTGTTTTTATGTTGTTTCATCCAAATTGGTTTTGACATAAATTGTTTTAGGCAGTTTACTCCTTTCAAAGCATACAATTGAATGGATTAGTTACATATAAAAGGGAAGGTAAATACATCTCTGTGGTCTTCATAATCTTTTTATTTGGTACTGGACATTCCCTATATCTCATTATTTTTGGAGTAGAAACTCATATGGAAAGTACAGGAAGATAAAGTTTAAAAATTATATCGAGCAGATCTCTTATCTTTATATTATTGTGTACACAGTAGTCTTGACTTGGCCACATGGCTATTTAAGTAGCTTTGAGTTTGTACATATTGCAAGAAGTTTTCTCGTACTCTTTGTCACTGATAAATACGGTGCTGAGCTGGAATCAGGATACCCGATCATTCCCCCACAAGAAGTTCCTGTAATCTAAGGAAGGACACGGGGGGGGGGGCAAACGGCCTGGGCAGCAAAAGAGAATTTCTTCCCCTCACAAGAAAGCCAGAGATCTGAGTGCTGCAACCACACTTCCAAGACTGCATCCTACTTTATCCCTAAGGATGACCGTGGAGGTGGTGACAATGACCATGACCATGACAGCAGGCACTGAGGAACTGAGCTAAAGGCTCTACAGCATTATACCATCGAAGTCTTCACAACAACTCTGTGGAGAAGACGTGAATGAGGAAATTCATGACTGGAAAGGTTAAGTACCTTGCCCAGTGTCTCACGTGGGGCTGTTGGAAAACCAGAAATCTGGTTGACTTTTGAGATCATGCTATTCTAGTCTTTTGACTGGGTCTTCCATCAGATCTTCCTCCTCTGCCAGACCTTATAAGCTGAAATTCCCCCTACTTCTCACCCTATGTCTCCATCAAGATAGCTTTAATGATTGACCATACAGACTAAGAACTTCAAAGTGTTAACAACCCTAGATTTTATTTTTTTAGCTCCAAGTACATATATCCCATGGTCACTGTGAAGACAAAAAAAAAAAAAAAAAAAAAGATAGGAATTCCCAAAACTTATGAATATATTGCCTTATTTTGACAAAAAAAAAAAAAAAGAGTTTACATTTGTGACTAAGTTAAGGATTTTGAGAAAGGGAGATCATTCTGGGTTATCCGGTGTGCCCATTGTAATCATGATTCCTGATATAAGGAAGGCAAAGGTGTCAAAATCAGAGACAGATGATGGGATGACAGAGGCAAAGCTTGGAGTGGAGTACTTTGAAGATGAAGCAAGGGACCTGAGCCAAGGAGTATGGAGGGCCTTTAGAAGCTGGGAAAAGGCAATGAGGTAAAGTTTCTTTGAAGTCTCACAAGGAACACAATCCTGCCAATACCTTGATTTTAGCTCAGTGAGACACATTTTGGACTTCCTTGTGTTGTTTCAAGCCACTAGGCTTGTGGTAATTTGTTACTGAAGCAACAGGAAACTAATATAGACCTTTTTTTGTGTGTAAAAACTTAATTACTTTATTTAGTTGAGAGAGAGAGAAAACATAGGGAGAACAGTGGGAGAGGGACAAGCAGGCTCCATGCTGAGTGCAGAGCCCATCACAGGGGCTCAATCGCAGGACCCAAGATCAAGACCTAAGCTGAAACCAAGGGTTGGACTTTTAACCAACTGAAACACAGGGGCCCTGGAAATTAATATAGTCTTATAAATGATGTTTGTACTTACATACTTCAGTCATGTGCTACTTAGTATGTGAAACTAATACCAGCCAGAAACTGTTATACAGTAAGGAACAATTCTTATGTCTCAGTTTTGTAAACTCTATTATGCTTCTTCTCAGGACATTAGTCAACATGTATACTTTTTTGGGGTGTCTTAAAGTTTAGTTTTTAAAAGAACAATAACTTATGAAAAGTTAACAATTATAGCCTTAAAGTGTTGTAGAATATGTCGATCAATTAAACCTCTGACATTTCAAAATAAATCAAGGAGAAATGAGATCTTGCAGAGCTATTTGTCAGAATTGATTTTAATTTATAACTAGAATGTGAATCATGGGTAGATTCTGTAGAATATTTAAAAATCAATTATTCTTTTACCTGAAAGTGAATAAGGAAAAGGAGGACTTTAAAATGTGAAGAACTTTACAGGGAAGATAGTGACAGTGAGAAATTATTATGAAAAATATTCAGACCCAGAAGAGTCAATACAATATTGAAAGACAAGAACAAAATTGGAGAACTGATGTTAGTTGACTTCAAAATTTACTATAAAGCCACAGTAATCAAAACAGTACTGTACTGGTGAGAAAAAAAAAAAAAAAAACAGATAAAAAGGTGAATGGAACACAACAGGGAGCCCAGAAGTATATCCATGTACATGTAGTCAACTAATCTTTGACAAAGGAGCAAGGGTCATAAGATAGAACAAAGACAGTTTTCTTAATAGTAGTACTGGAAAACTGGACATCCAGATGCAAAATAATAATAATAATCTACCTGCATACCATGCATCCTTCACAAATGTTAAATCAAAACGTATCACACACTGAAATATGAAATGTAAAACTATAAGGCTACCAAAATATAACACAGGAGAAAACTTAAATGACATTGGGTATGGTAATGACTTTTTGTGGATAATAACAAGGGCACAGTTCATGAAAAAAATAATAGATAAGCTTGACTTATTTAAATCAAAACCTCTGATCTGCTAAAGACAATGTCAAGAGAATGAGAAGACAAACCACAGACTGGGAGAAAATATTTGCAAAAGACACATGCAATAAAGAATTATTGCCCAAAATATATGAAAAGCACTTAAAACTCACAATAAGAAAGCAAGTATTCCAATTAAAAAATGGCCTAAGACTTTAACAGACACTTTAGCAACAACAGCAACAACAAAAAGTAGTAATGGCAAGTAAGTATCTGGAAAAATGCTTCATATCGTGTGTTATTAGGGAATTGCAAATTAAAGAAAAAAAAAAACACTGAGATACTATTACACATCTATTTGAATGGCCAAAATCCAGAACACTGACAACACTGGCGAGGATGTGGAGAATCAAGAATTCTCATAAATTACTGGTGGGGATGTTAATAATATAGCCACCTTGGAAAACAGTGTGATGATTTCTTGTTTGAACTTACTATATGACCCTGTAATCTTGCTCCTTGGTATTTACCCAGAAAAGTTGAAAATTTTGTCCATAAAAATATCTGCACATGGATGTTTATAGCATTTTTATCTGTAATTTTCAAAATTTGAAAGCAACCAAAATGCAGATGACTGAATAAATAAGCTGGTGCATTCCAACAGTGTGATATTACTGAGTGCTAAAAAGAAATGAGCTATCAAGGCATAAAAGACATGGAGAACCTTAAGTGTATATTACTAAGTGAGAAAAGCCAATCTGTCATGGCTACATGCTGTATGATTCCAACTATGTGACATTTTGGAAAAGGTGACATTATGGAAACAAAAAGATTAGTGGTTGCCCAAGGTGTGTGTTTGGGGGAGAGATGAATAAGCAGGGCAGAGAGAATTTTTATGGCAGTGATTGCAATGATGGAAAAATGTCATTATATATCTTTCCAAACCCATTGAATATATATTAAGAGTGAACTTTAAGGTAAGCCACGGACTTTGGATGATTATGATGTGTTAGTGTAGGCTCATTGTTGGTTAAAATGCACCATTCTTGTGAGTGGGGATGATCTATCAGGGAAGCTCTGAATATGTGGGGCAGAGACTGTACAGAAATCTCTGTACTTCCTTCCCAATTTTATTTTAAACCTAAAACTATTTTAAAAAATAAAGAAAAAATATTCAAGGGAGAATATATACTTAAAAACCCTTTGAAATAATTGTCCAGAAAAAATTTGAAATGTTTTCTATTTCATCCTCTAAAGGAAATTAAGATTTTTTTGAAGTAGTTCAACTGTATTTCTACCTGCACAAGATATAACAGAACCCAAAGGTTTGCTTCTAGCCCCATTAGGTTCAATTTACATATAATGGAGATTTTGCATCCATCAACACCCAGTGATGGATAAGAGCAATTTCAACTTGACCTCCATTCTATGGATAATTTTAAAAGCAGAGTAATTTAAAAGTTATAATCAATTATTGATATTACTTGGCTTCTTAAACATTATGTGATAGGTAGTGGTTTAATAATGCAATATGAAAGTGATTAGATACATGAATTAGGGTTGTTGGTATATAACGTTGCTGGCTTTTTTATATGCATTAATTAAAATTATTTGTCTGATATATTTGATTCATTAGTGGTGTTTACAGAATTATATATTATTATGATTTAACAGGGATAATATTGTCTTGTTACAATGGGAAAATTCTTACCTTCATTCTCTAAATACACTAAAGTCCTGAAAACATTTGAGTACTTTAAATAATGGATTTAAATGTTTTGCAATGGTATTAAACGTCAATGGGCTTCTGTTTCTAAAACTTCATATATTACTTTCTTACATTTCTCCATTTATATTGAACATGTTTGGGTAAAAACAAGTTATTGTTGGAAATAATTGCTTTGAAGAAATGATCTGTTAATAGACATTTTTACTTAAATATGAACATTTAGCAGGAACAAAGTATCCAAATTTGGATAATTTGATTAAATAGATATGATATTGGTTCTTGATTAAATACACATGATATTAAATTTTACTTCTAAATTTCTATTCTTCAGTAGAAAGCATGTGAAAAATCAGGGTGCCTAAGTGGCTCAGTTAAGTGGCTCAGTCAGTTAAGTGGTTCACTCCTGATTTCAGCTATAGGTCATGACTTTAGGATCTTGGAATAAAGCCCTGTGTTGGACTGTACACTCAGTGGGAAGTCTGCTTGTGGATTTTCTCTCTCTTTCTCCCTCAGCTCCTCCCCCTGCTCATGGTCTCTCTTCCTCTCCTCTCTAAAATAAATAAGTAAATCTCTTAAATTTTTTTTAAAGAATGTGAAAAATTACTAATATAAAAATGAAAAATATATCTGTACATGAGAACTTGAATATTTATATACACACAAAGATTTGTATATACCAAATTTATGTCTTTAACTACATAAATACGTATGCATATAAATGTGCCTCTATTTTTAAATATACAAAGAATTCCTAATAATCAAATAATCACTAGTCAAATAAAAATACTTGATAATTACATATAAGTTAGCAATTTTAATATATTCAAGTATATTCATTTTTCTTGTAAAAATTACAACCTACATGACAGTTCTCTCTATGTGATAATTCCTACATTTATAATATATATTATTTCTTTTAATTATCATAATAATCATGAGGAATATATTAAAATGAGAGGTTGAAAACAAAAAAAAATAATTAGAAGGCATCAAAGAAAAGATTTGAAAAAACATGTATCAAATACACAAAAACATACCTTCTTAAAATATATGCATCATTCACATATATAATAGAAAAACAACCAAATCAGTAGACAAAGGGGAGCAGACACAATGAATAGCTTACAAAGGCAGAATTTGTTTTGACTGTCTGTAAAGAAACATAATCCTTGGGACACCTGGGTGGCTCAGCAGTTGAGCGTCTGCGTTAGGCTCCAGGCCTGATCCTGGAGACTGGGGATCAAGTCCTACACAAGTCCTACATCGGAGCCTGCTTCTCTCTCTGCCTGGGTCTCTGCCTCTCTTTCTGTGTCTCTCATGCATAAATAAATAAAATCTAAAAAAAAAAAAAAAAGAAAAGAAAAGAAAGAAAGAAAGAAACAATCCTAATAAGACCATACAAGCTCTCACCCAAGGCAAGTTTCACCCATGAATTTCCAGGAGCTGTCAGGTGGCAACATAAAACCCTGCTCAAGGTTCATGCTGGTGGCAACAACTTTCCATTCCATAGAGTTAGAGCCATACAGGTGTGGTGATGAGAAAGAATGTAAGCACATAACAGAGCAGGTACCTATTGTAGTAGTTCAGTTTTTCATAATGTTTTCCACCTTAGAGACTGTGGGTGAGCAATGCCAGATGCCCATATACTATTGTCCATTGCTACTCTACTTTGCAAAGACATTGGTGGATATTAGTGGCTTCCAATGGGAATAATAATTCAATCAAAATAGGCTGGATCATAAAGATGGTTCTTTATTTTGTGAGTTTTCCAAAGTTTCTAGAGCTTCTCTGTGAGCAGTTTTAAATTTCAACCTTACATAAAGTACTTTAACAGCTTAACTTGGCTTTCTATTAAAGCTATCTTTCATTGTCAGTTTGACAAACAGTAATAAAATTAATTATTTGTTGCAAATACCTGTAGTATGCCAGGTACTGTGCTAAATTTACATACATTATCTCATTCAGTCTTCATAATAGTCCTATAAGATAGGTACATACATAAAACACATTTTTTTTCTTTCTTTCTTTCTTTCTTTCTTTCTTTCTTTCTTTCTTTCTTTCTTTTCTTTTTTTCTCTTTCTTTCTCTTTCTCTTTCCTTTTTTTTTTTTTTTTTTTTTTTAACTGATGAAGGATGTAACACATAGACTGCTCAAAGTTACACAACTGGTCAGTGTAGAGCTGGACAGTCTGATTCCAGATCTTACACCCATTGTAGTCCTTGGACACCAATAATCCAATCATAGAAATAGGGGAACTATTCAAATAGATGTTTGATGAACTTCATTAAGAGTCAAGCAGAGTCAAGCTAGTAGTTAAGACATCCTCATTCCAGTGCTCACATTCTTAATCACTACTACCTACCCTCTCTTCAAGAGGAATCAGTGACCAAATTGGTTTGTAATGCTAAGACACATTTTACATTTCCCAACTAAGTTTGTTCTGAATAAAAAAAATGAGCAAACATCTGAATTTCTTCTTTTAGGATACCCAAAGAGGAAGACTTATTGAAAAGTCTGGGAAAAAAAAAGAATGGAAATATTCTTAACTTTATGTTTACCTATTACTTATTTAAATTAACAAAATTAATCACAGATTTAAATTCTGTTGTCACAGGTTCAGAATTATTTCCCATGCATTATTGTGCCAGAAATGACACGGGGAAATTTCTCTCCCATAATTTATTTTGGAAAATTTAAAATTATAGAGTAACTACATCCTGATAGAGGTATTTGTGAACATATTACCAGAATCATTGTTTTTTTAATTTCCCCATGGGAATATGTTAAAGAAAGTAGAAATACTAATCTAAATAATCTACCTTAGAATCATCTACCTAAAAAAATGGTAATCATGGTGAAAAATGTTCCTACCCAAGTATTCTAGCATTGTTAGCCACTACCATAGTTCCATGTTTGGGATATCTGAAATGTTATATGAGGTGTGATGTAGAGGGAAGCACTCTTTTGGATGTATGCCTGTTTCCTGGAATTTACCCTGCATCAGCTGTGAAAGTGATCCAAATGTTTAGGTTTATTTGAAGATACAGCAACTTCTGGCTGACATCTGGTCTAGTTATTTGTGGTCAAAGTACACAATTTCTCTTTTTCTTTTTCTTTCTTTCTTTCTTTCTTTCTTTCTTTCTTTCTTTCTTTCTTTCTTCTTTCTTCCTTTCTTTCTTTCTCTTTCTTTCTTTCTTTCATTCTTTCTTTCTTTCATTCTTTTCTTTCTTTCTTTAGATTCCTTCCTTCCTTCTTTCCTTCCTTCCTTCCTTCCTCCCTTCCTTCCTTCTGTCTCTCCTTTTCCTTCCTCTCTGTCTCTTCTCTTCCTTCTCCTTTCCTTTCTTCCCTCCTGTCTTTCTTCTTGTTGTTTTTATTAAAATTTCAGATAAAGATACAAGGTTGGTAATAGTACCTTTTTGAAACATTTTTATAGAAAGATAATTCGGAGGCTGTGATATATTCTAATGAACTGGACATTTTAATGTATTGTTAACTTTAATTTTTACTGTAAATTTCTAGCTTGGAATAAAAAATTACTTTGATATGTCATTGCATTATATTACTTTTCATGTGCAGCAGAAGGCATTAGTCATTTATCAGCATCTTGACCTGGTGACATAATAATAATAATACCAAGAGTTGAAGTTAAAAATTTGAAATTACAGCTCTCAAAAGTAGAAAATGTTGGAGATAATAGAAAATTATTCAAGGGGCACTCAGAACCTAAGTCTGCCTTAGGTTCGGATTGTGATTTCAGGGTCCTAGAATTGAGCCCCACATTGTGCTTCCTGCTCTGTGGGGAGCCTACTTCTCTCTCTGCCTTTGTCTCCTGCTCCCTCTGCTTGTGCTCTGTCTCTCTCTCTCTCTCTCTCTCAAATAAATACAATCTTTAAGAAAAAAAGAGAAAAGTATTTGAAGTCTGTGATTTGTCATTGATCTTATAATTTTTTTTTATATTTTAATCAAAATTTTAGCTGATTAAAAATTTTTAGCTAATTTATACCACTCTTATTTGGTAAGGAAAGTAACATTTTATTCTTTTGGTTGTTATTGTATTATTTTTAATAGTCCTGAATACTATTTCCAAGGTTGTTAATATTTATGATTCTTGGAGAAACAAAATTACAGTATCTGAAGGCTAGCCTTTTAAGGGAACTTTAATTTCACATTTTTGATTCCACATTTTACAGTCTACCTGCTTATTAACCAATACCTGTGTGTATTTTAAATATTTCATGACTTCACTACTATTAACTGATTTATTACTGAAGGTCTAAACCAGCCCATTTGAAAAATTTACTTCGTATTTGTATTCTAGTTTCCTATATTGAGGCATTCTATTAGAAACTTTTCAGAACTTATATTTTTTATAATCCAAAGGCATACATGACATTTCACAGAATCTATTAAACTGGAATAATGATTTTATCATAAGATACTATTTAACTCCCAAGACTAAATATTAGATAAACATAGACATTTTAGTTTAATGAGAGCTAGTTCTTAGCTATTTTACATCTTAATTTATTTTGGATTATTAAAAGTCATATCTAGATTAGAATTCTTGAAAGTATATATATTTCTGTTTTGAAAGGGGTTTATTGGACAAATTTAGCAGAAATTAAAATTAAATCCTGCAGCTAGAAGGAACATGCTCAAAAGTAGACTAAAATGCTTCTCCTTGATTATGAAGTTTTTGATTAATAAGAAATGAGACTATCAAACATGTTAAACAAAAATGAAAAAAAAAAACTTCCTAAAACCTAAGGTAGTACTTAAAACCAAATTCCATTTTATTCTAACATTTAATTAGATTAATAGATTTTGGTAGATAAAACTAGATAGATCTTGAATTACCTGAACATCAACATATTTATCATCTCTTTTTGTAATAATACAATATGTAGGATATTATTTTAGAAAGTAAAGAATCTATAGCATCTGTGAGTCTTCTAAAATGTCACACAAACTATATGACAGGTTGGTTATCATGTGTAATTGTTCCTAAGTATTCCTAAGTATTCATTGTTTCTATGGCAACAGGAGGAATAAAAATGTCTCTGCTTCACTGGTTCTTAGTTCATCATAAAATATTGTTTCATTATGCTTACAGAAATTCACAGAAGAAAAATAATCCTCATTTAAAAAAAACTTATAGATTTATCTGTATTAAGAATGGGTCCTTTGTGCTGATACAAACCATTTCATACTTACATAATGCACAGGTTTACTGGTTTCTATCAGACTTTCTATTTGTCAATCTTCCCTCCATTTTCCTCTATAACCTATCTTTTCACTAATCTACATTCATTGCTTCCTTCATCTTAGCTCAATTCAATATCACATGATTATCTCCTTAAATACTGAGAAAGTTCTAGACAGATTCAATATACATTCATGATGAAAATGATAAAGAAAATGGGACTGGAGAGATATTCTTTTAATATGATTATATTTCTCTACTAAATATCTCATATATATCTCTATGATTTGGCAATGTAGTAGAAATATTCTTAGCCAGGACAATTAAATAAGAGAAATCAGTTAGAGTTGTAAAAACGGGCAATTTAAGGAGTAAAATGATCTCTATGTTCAGTTAATATGATAAAATACATAGAAACGCCAGAGAATCGATACTAAAACTAATTCAACTATTAATGAATTGAGTAAGTTGACCAGGATATAAAATTATCATATAAAGTCAACAGTCTTCATATATACATTTAAGATTGCAACAAAGAAGACTAAATATAAAGACATAAATTTCACAAGAAATGTGTAAGATCAGCATGAGGAAAAAAATTTAAAACTAAATAGAGATGAATAGATAGAATAGATAAAATAGAAAGTCCAAAACTAGATGCAAATACATATAGAAATTTAATATATGATAAACTGGCAAATCAGTTTACCAGGGTAAAGATTGACTCGTTAATAAATAGTGATAAGACAACTAGGTAGCCATATGGAAAAAGCTAAAATTAAATTTGTCTCATATCATATAAGAGATTACTACGGATGGATTAGGTATCTAAATGTAAAGAATGAAGCCATGGATCTACTACAAAGAAACATTCATGAATTTCTCTTTAGTTTCTGCATAGGGAAGGCATAGTGAGTGTGATATAAAATTCAAAGGCATTAATTGAAAAGACTGTTGCATTTGACAACATAAAATAAAAATGGTTGAAAAAAAACAGTATTTAAAAATATAACTGACTTAACTTGTAGAGAAAAATTGCAACATTTAAAACCGACCAAAGGAAAGTGTCCTTTTTAAAATAAAGAGACAAAGGATCAAAACCCTGATAGAAACTGAGAAAAAAAAAAAGAAATAACTAAAAGAATCACAAAAAAATAGAAAAAAATGTTCTTAAAATATTCTATCATAATTAGAGAAATAATAGTTTAAAAATGCCGAGATCCTACTTATCATGTATCTAATGTACAAAAATTAACTACGTAATATTGAAATTTTCAGTGAGGCTGTGGGGAAACAAACTCTCATATTTTGCTAATGGGAAAGAAAATTAGTAAAATACATTTTTGATAAAATCTGGTAATACTTAACAAAACTACCTACACACTTACTCTTCAATCCAGAAACATTTAAAAACATACACTAAAGATACACCCCCAGTAGTAAGAATACATTTGTGTACAATGTTATTCGTTACAGCATTATTTGTAATTTCAAGCTATTGGAAATAACTAATACTCATATACAGGAAAGAGATTAGATAAAATATGGTCTAAACAATGGAGGACTATGCACAAAAGAATAAGGAAGATTTGTATGAATTAATATGGAGTGATTTGTAGGATATATTCTTAAATGAGAAAACCAAATTAGAAAAGAAACTATAGTGTACTATCTTTCATATAAGAAATGTGGGGATATGAGAAAATATACACATACTTGCTCATTTGTGTGAAATAAACATAAAAAATGATACTTTTTTTACCAAAAAGTAAAGACATGGTTTATTTCTAGAAAGTGGATGAGAAGTGGTTGTAAAGGAGAAGGGAGTGTGAGCAGGGATAAGGACAGAGTAACTCTACCCTGAATATATCTTTTTGTATATTTCTGATTCTTAGATGTACAGTAATGCTTCATAGATATCTCATCTCCTCAAAACTTAGCCCAAAAAACTATGTGAGGAAAACTTATGTCACATGGAAACATGTACAAGTGAACCAAACTGAATTACAAATGAATAAAATAATCATATTGAAATAGTACAGAAAAAACAGCTAACCTGATAACTTATAATTGTAACTTTGATTGCTTACCATAAGGCAAAAAAGGCAAAAAAGAGCACTACACAAATGATCCTATCTAATTAGTAAATGTGTTTTTTATAGGTTATAGGTTAACAATTTCAAAACTATGTAATGATATAACATGTGTACTAGAACTAAAAGAAAAAAATGAAAAGGAAATATATTGATTGCATGCAATGAGAGCTGGAATTCTCATCTTTGGAAAAAGATATTAAATATAAGGAAAGGGGAAAAGCTAAATAAACACTGAGATGTTCGACTGGAATCAGATATCAGTATAAACTCATTGTTTTAACAGTTATACAAATAGATAGATCTAGAAATACAGATGTCAGTGTACACATATATTCCTACCTCTATTGGTTGTGGCCAAAAGCACTATAATTAATGACACCCACAAGCAGTGAACACACCTACAACCCAGATCTTGGAAGTACTTAATGAAAGATGTGAGCTTGTTTAAAACAAATGTAGGAGCCATCTGGAAGGAGTTTGAAGGGCCAAAACTGAAATAATTTGAGAAGAAAAAAAAGATAATTATATTGGTTTTTAACCCACATAATAAAATAAATATCCAAGAGTTTATTTTGACATGAGCAACTAATTGAATAATTAGATAGAGGACAAGAAATATTTTTTCCTTACAGAAGAATTTCAATTAATAAATGCAGGAGGTGAGAAGAAAATAGAAAATCACCATTAGACAAACACCACAACGACTGTGGCAAACCAGTCTATTGATGCTAAAAGTGTAGGGTAAAAATTTGAAGAGAAGCAGTATCCTTACATAGTGCCAAGGACATCTCTCCAGAAGGTTTTTTTTTTTTTAAGATTTTATTTATTTATTTATTTATTTATTTATTTATTTATTATTTCTTGAGAGACACAGAGAGAGAGAGGCAGAGACAAAGGCAGAGGGAAAGCAGGTTCCCCATGGGGTGCCCGACGTGGGACTTGATCCCAAGACCCTGGAATCATGCCCTGGGCCGAAGGCAGCTGCTCAACCACTGAGCCACCCTGGTGCCACCAGAAAGTGTTTACATGGAAAAAGAAATAGTAGCTTTTTAGAGGAGAAACCCTGCAGTCAACACTTTAGCCAAATCAGCAAAATTAATATCACCAGTACTGAGAAACAGTAACATTATGACTTCTATTACATGATGGCCTGAGAGGCACATAGTATCATGTTTATTCTAGTTTTACCAAATAATACATACATTAACTTCTGTCATGAGGAAGCATCAGAAAAACCCAAACGGAGGGAAATTCTACAAAATAATTCACCTCATTCTTTAAAATGTGAAGGTCCTTAAACAAAGGGAAAAGTGTGTAACTTTGCAGACTGGGGGACATGAAGGGCAAATAGCAGCAAAACAAAATATCAGATCCTGCAGATGATTCTAGAGCATAATTCTAGAGCAGAAGAAGTACATCAGTGGGGAAATAGGTTCACAATAAATAAACATAAAATAAACTCCATACTTTAGTTGATGGTAATATATCAGTATTAATTACATGGTTGTTTTTTTTTTTTTTTTGAAGATTTTACTTATTTATTCATGAGAGATACACAGAGAGAGGCCAGGACACAGACAGAGGGAGAAGCAGGCTCCATTCAGGGAGCCCGAGGCAGGACTCCATCCAGGGAACTTGGAATCATGACCTGAGTTGAAGGCAGATGCTCAACCACTGAGCCATCCAGGTGACCCTAATTTCCTGGTTTTCATAATTAGACTATGACAATGCAAGATGTTCACTTGAGGAGAAACTGGGGAAGAGGTATATGACAACTCCCAATTTCTGTAACTTTTCTTTAAGTCTAAAATTAGTTTAAAATGAAAAGTTGAAATAGAAAAAAACTTCAAAAACACTCCTCAAACTACATTATTGAATAAATTATCAATTTTTTTTTTTAAATTTGAGAATTTCTTTTCTTGATGCTACTTTGTTTACAGTAATGGAATTTGTAAAATTCCTCTCAGAGAGTTCTTTGTTCTGAAAAACATGAGTGTTTTTCTAAGTCAATTAGATTGGCTCCTCTCTTCTAGAATCCCTCAGTTCTCTATCTCAATCCACACAGAAAATTTGTCTCTGCAGTTTATATTGAAGTCCCAGCAACTTACCTAGTAGCTTTGTCTACAATTTCCTTAGTATCATCCCTATTATAAAATCCTATTTTCTTAACAATTCTTTTTCCAAAATCAAAAGATTTTGGTTTGTTGCCTTATGTAAGTTTATATTTTAGCCATTTAAATCACTTTCCTAGGTAAATGAACTAATACAAGTACATGGAATTTGGGCCATATACATATTCCTCTTCAGGATTCACTAAATTTAATAAAATAACTGGTATCTGTGCTGTGATGTCCACTTATCTCACATTCCTTAAGGCATTTGCCGTCATTATTTCTACACATGTGAGGTGTCTTACATCACATTTGGGCCCTCTCTGCTTATTGCCTCTTTCAAAGGGTTGTTAGTGCAAGAATTAGAGATGCCATTGGGTTTACCTGCAGCCAAAATGCTTGCTAGATGATGGAAATTCATGGCTCTGTTTCCTTGGGACTTACTAAACTCAAGTATATTCATGTGATCCATGGAATTTCAAAGACTAGAAGAAAAAAACTCTTGTATTCTCCGTCAGATGTTCTGTAAACTCCTTATCTTGAATGTTTCTCCCCAATAACTACCAGATTTAATGACAGATTTTTAATTCTGTTCTTGAATACTTTACATACTTTCATACTTGGTTCACACAGGCATATGGTGACCAAAAGTAAGCAATAATTTTTTGTATATAATTCCTCCAAAACTATTTTTCTTTTTGTCCCAGATCTTTAATTTTCAACATTTCACAATAAGTAAAGCTTGATCACATGCATTCCTGGGCACCAAAAACAGTGCTAATAACACAGTTTCCAGAACATGGTTGTATTTCCAATAAATGTTTGTTAAATTAGTGGACAAATAGCATATCTGCTTTCAAGCTCAATGATTATCACCATGAGTACTAGCTTTACTCCCTGTTATAATAGAAATTGATTATCTCTCAGTAATTTTTCAGTGTGGTGGTTAGATTTTGCTAAGTTACATAGTAGTAATAAACTCTACGAGAATCTCAGTGGCAGACACCAATATAGGTTTGCTTCTCATGGCTGTTACATATTGGCTAACAACTGCCTGTCATTCTACTCTACTTCTCTCCACTTAAGGACCCAGGCTAGATGAATAGCCACTATCTAGGATAGTCTTGGCACAATGGAAAGAGCAATGACAGATCCACTTGACATTTTATAAAACTTCCCAGAAATAATACACATCATTTTTACTAGTATTTCTTGGCCCCAAACTGCTACTTGGCTAAGCCTGACATCCTGTAAGGATAGGCTCAGTAGGAGAGGTGATACTTTGACACTAATACGATCTATTACAGCTGCCCTCTTAATTAAACATATTTGCTTTACTTCCCACACACATAAAATATACTCAACCCCTTCCCAAAGGTTAACCCAACTCAAAGGTCCCAGTTTTAGGATATAGTGATAATCATAACATTCTCTCTATGTGGATCCTCTTTATCTGTAGACTCATTAAGTATAAAGACAATTTTTCTATTTCCCTTCACACACACTCATAAAAACAAGGGTTGAACAAATACAGAAAACCACAATAAAGACTCCTTTACAGAAAGAACAGCAGAGGCACAGGGCCATCCCTAGTACACAGTAATTCTGTAGAGTCCCATTTTGAAAATATGAGAGCCCTACCCTAAGGATGGGCAACGTTCCTTGGTTAAACTCCAGTTCTGCTCCCTGGGACTAACTCCCAAATCCATGGTTCTCTATGGCTTTTGACTCCATCATCTGAAAGATATTATTTCTTTTAATCATAGATGAGAAGACATTGGAAAATATGCTATTTTGGAAGAATGCAGAGATCTTTTAACCTGCCTCCTGTTAACAGAAGTTTCGAAGTAGGGGCATCTCAAAAGCTGTCTTAAGTCTTGGACAGGATGGAGGAAGGTTAGTCTCTTGGTTCAGCCAAGTGGTTCTTTTGATGGTGGTACCATCTCAAAACCTGAATTGGATCTTAATCTATTTGATTTCAGTCAGTAACCTCACAATTCTTTACAAAGTATGACTTGATTATAGGTTTATTAAGTTTTTCAGTTTGTCGGTAGTTCCATGTATTATTTTTCTTACTCTGAGTGATGGTGCTTTACTTATTTTTTAGTTCCAATCCCCATTTGGTACTGTGTAACTGTCATACTGAATTACCGAATTTAACACTAATCACACATCTTATATTAGAGAGTATAGGAATGGCAAGGAGAGAGAACAAATTGGTAAAGAGATACAAATAAATACTTGTCAAAGTAAAAGAGGGGCATGCATCTTCCTTTGTTCTCATTTCTGTAGCTGGTCACATAGTTGTTGTTGGTATTTACAACATCCGTTTTCCATCAGCCATCTTGCGCATACTTTAGGGTCAGTCAGTGTCTTATTTAGTGAAGTGATCTAAATCTCATTACCTGGTCAGGTGGTCCAAAAATTTTTTTTTGATCTTTTATTTTGATATAATGCAAATTTACAGAGAAGTTACAAGAATAGTACAAAAACTCCCATATATCTTTTATCCAGGTTCACTAATTATTGACATTTTTATCTCACTTATTTTTTCACCATCTCTCTATATTTGTATATATACATAATACATTTTCCTGAACTATTCAAGAATTAAGCTAGAGGCTTTATGCCCCTTTACCACTAAGTATTTTAGCAGACACTTTCTATGAACAAGGACATTCTCTTGGCACAATTATCAAAATTAGTAAATGTATCATTGATAAGAGACTATTAGGTGATCCAAACTTTAAGTTCTCAAGTTCCTGTGTCAGTATTGGTCTTGTTGCTTTGTCTTTCTGTACTTTACCACTAACATTTGCCATGATATTTGCGAATATTATCACGTGCCCTAGAGAATTTCCTAAGTTGTAGACACCAATCAGTATATTAACCTTTCTTATTGCTTGTTGGCAAAACCATTAATAGAGGTTACCTCTACATGATGAGATGATGGTTGACATACCTTGCTTGTGTGTGAATGTGTGATTTCACATGATTTCCATGGAACATACAGTTTCAATAGAATTACAGAAAAAGCATTTTAGAATAATATCCTGCATAGAATAATTCATGAGTCAAAAGTGAAGAAAACATCACATCGCAAGTACAGGCATTTATCACTCCAGCTCATTGCCGTTGTAGCTATCCCCTCCCAAACCATATCTTTTCACACTACTGCTATGCTCTCTCTGGGTAGCAGGTATGGCATGCCTGTCCCCTTTGTCCTCTCTCCTCACTCAGTCCTGGCCCTCCTCCCAGATTGCTCAGGCTTAACCACTTATTAAGCAGCATTTTACTTTTTCCATTGAGAAACAATTTTAGCCTGGATTTTACAAAGTTAATTTACTATGAATTCACATTTGATCAAGTGATAAATATTTAAGGGAAATGAGTTAAACAAACGTGTTTTTCTTTCATAAATGGCAGAGAAAATATCTAACGTATAAATGAAAAATATCGAAAGAAAACTGCTGTAACTTAATTGGATTAATTAGATTATATTATACCTGTGGATCCATATCCTGGCCTTTATACTCTCTACATGCATGACCTGGGGCAAATTGCTTAGCTTCTGTGCCTCACTTTTATTTTCCATGAAAATGGAATCACTATTATACCTACCAAATGCAAGATTAAAAACAAAAACAAAAAAAAGAGTATGTGAGATAGCTTTTGTTAGGTTTGATGACCAAAGTCACAAATCTGAGTCTTTTTAGAAATGTAAATTAGTTTGCTCAGGGCTTACTAATACTCTTAATCACAAAACTGTTTTCTTTGGATAAGACGTCTCAACATGTTCAGGGAGGAACAATTTGAGAATTACTTTAAAGGAGTGCATGATGAAATACTTAAGGAGTGGGATATAGTGTTCTGAAAAATTGATTTAGAGTGCACAATGGTTTAAAAGCAAGAAAGCCTCCTTTTATTCCTCCTTGGTCTCCTGCATAGGTTGGGATCAAGCTGGTCCACCAAGTTGTACAGGATCAAAGGCACTTGAGCCATAGATGACATCAGTTGTTACTTCCCACATGCCACCATCTCTGGGATTAGACGGCAGCTTTATTTTGGAGTCTGGAGCACTTTGCAGACGTGGACTAGTTAATGTGCAAATCATTTGTTATTTAGATTGTGCAGATGAAGGACTAGAGGTATGTAAAGGTTAAGGACAGGGCCAAGGTTTAGTTGTGACTCAGTTTATTGAGCTACTTAACTTTATCAGAGAGATTACAAAATAAATTGTTCCTATCATCTATCTATGGTAACAGGAGACCCAGAAGGATTAGTTCTAAAAATATTTTGTTTTCAAAAAAAAAAAATTTGTTTTCTCTCTTGAGATGAGCTTGACTCTGGCAATTCTCTCATGTAATATACTTCATGACCATCCTTCAGATGAAAATAAACTTAATTTACAAGTCTTTTTAAATTTTCAAATTGAAATCATTTTTCAACTACCCCATCCTTTGATCCTCAGCAATCACCCCAGCCATTCCTCTTTACAACCTTCCCAGCCTCACTTTGCTTTTGTTTGTGGAATTCCTAAGTGACACATCCCAGTCTCCTCAGATCACTGGATCTGTGGCCAGAGGGCCACTTCTCCTTTTGTTCAAACAATGTCAGGAACATTTATTTCAAGATCCAGTTAAAATTCTTCTGTTTTAAAAACCCTTTAGGGAACAGTTACTCTGTGGAACTTGTTTACTTAATTCCTTTCCTACTAGTCTCCTCGTTGGTTTGAATTTTGCTTCCAACCTGTTTTTCTGGGGGCCATAGAACCAAAAGAGAACAGCGTTTGTTAATAGTTTCTGTTGGCTCAAGCAGCTTTCTCTCATTTCCTTAATGTGTCAATTTTCTAGCTCAGGAAATAAAACCAAAGTAAAATATTATTTTCTTCTGTTCTGTTAATTAGTTTATTTTTCTTCAAATAGTTTCATATCCAAGCCCTTATATTATAGTTAATATCTTCACCATAACGGAGGTGATACAGTAATGGGCAATAGGTAGAAAAATAAAAAGGATGTTTATGAAAAATAAAAAGTTTTAGAGAAGAAGAATAGGCAGATAGGGAGAAGGGGGAGGGGATATTCTCAATACTTCCCTACAAAAAAAAAACAACAAAAACCAAACTTATAAAAAAAAAGAAGAAAGTAAAACAAAACAAAACAAAAAACAAAAACAAACAAACAAAAAAAACAAACAAACTCCTCTACAAAATGGCCTTAATAACACATAGATAAGAATAATGCTAACAATAGCTAACCAAAGCAGAGTGGGGAAAAAATGGAAACTTTAGGATTATTTTCTAAATAATGTTAATAACTGCTTTCACAAAGCCACAGTAGAGTGGAAAATAAAATCCAGGATTAACTGGTAGTATTTCCAATTAATACATATATAAAGAATAATGGAAATAAAAATCATATTTTGGCATTACCATAGGATAACTTTTGCAGAATTATTGATGAATGCCAACATTTGTGAGCAAAAGTATAATGAGAAACAGGGTATCTGCATACTATTGAATAGAGAAAGGATGAAACTTTAGGCAGGGAAAGAATAGAGGCCTCAACCAGACTCTGAGGGAATTTCAGGTAGGAAGATCGGACAAAAACAGAGATAAGGAAAATTTAGACCACCTATCCCAGTTAGTAGGGTTAAAATGTTTTTCCTGATAATTACATTGTAGCCACAGAAAATAAAAATAACCACAAAAACTAATCAAGCCTCAAAGGAAATTTCACTATAAAGATTAACCAGACCTAGCAACCCATATCTATAGATCATAGATGTCACAGAAATGAAAACTCTCACACAATGTATAAGCACCATGTCCAGTTCCACCAACAAGTTTCCTGGTAAAGTCCTAATAAACGGCCAGAGATGAAGAGCGAAGAGCCCTCATCGGCAACCTAGTTGAAACCCTCTCATTCCTGAGAGCTTTTTCTGTATTCTCGCTTAGTAAATCTCTGTCTCTTTGCTCATCTCCTTTGCGAGATTCAGTCTTTACCTCAGTGAGACAAGAACTTCACTCTTCTGCTTCACTATCGAAGTGCTTCCCTACAAAATGCTTTTTAATTATAAAGAGAAAATAATTATAATAAACTAATAGTAATTATTGTACTAGTATATGATATCAAGATACATTTTTTTAAAGATCCTATTTTTGTTTATTCATGAGAAACACAGAGAGGCAGAGACATAGGCAGAGGGAGAAGCAGGCTCCATGCAGGGAGCTGGATATGGGACTTGATCCCAGGACCCTGGGATCACAATCTGAGCAAAAGGCAGATGCTAAATCACTGAGCCACCCAGGTGCCCCTTATAACGAGACTTATAAATACCATGTACCTCTTAATGTCATGCAATGGAGAGGCACAGAACTACTTGGCACTTTCGCAAAACAATGCAACTTAAATATAAACATGAGAAGATATCAGACAAACCCAAATGAGGGACAATACACGAAATGACTGGTGAATATTCTTCCAAAGCATCAAAGTCATGAAAGACATGAAATCATGAAAGACAAGAAGGCTAGAAACTGTCCACAGATTTGGAGGACTTTCAGGAGAGGTGACAACTAAATAAAATATATGATCCTGATGGACTCCTGGACCACAGAAAGGACATAAATAGGACAAAAAATAAATCTGAATAGGGCATATAGATTAGTTAATATCTTATTATTGTTAATTGCCTGGGTCTTGATAACTGTAATATGGTTTTATAAAGACATTAGTATTTGGAGAAACTGGGTAAAGGATATGGAAGTTATTTGTAATATTTTTAACCTTTTGGTAAGTTTGAAATTACTTCAAAATGAAGTTTTTTGAAAAAGGGACTAATAGCCTTTATAAGCACATATGATCTCCAATAAAAATTTGAAAGTTTAAAGATAAATTCAAGATATCCAAATAAAATTTCCAGAAAAGGCCTCTTTCTTATTTTATTACTTATAAAGTAATAAGTATATATACTTTATGAAGTATCCATGGAGCTATAATGGTTTTGGTTGACACTGGTAAGTCTTCTCTATTTTTTTTTTGTATGACACCAAATTAGAAGTCTAAAATTTTATTTTCATTCTAGAAGAAAAGAAAATATCAAATTCTTTCTAATTAATAACAAGCAAATGTGGGCTCACTTACCTGTTCCTTTACCCTAATCTCTTCCTAAAATAGAAAACACACACATATACCCCAAACATGCAGTTGTGCAGTGTTCAGAAAATATTGTGAAAGGTATGAAGCTAGAATGTTTCACTCAAACTCAAAGGAAGAGACTAAATTATTATTACTTAAAAAACCACTTTAACACTGTAAATATAGTATTAAAAGTTGGTAATTTCTTCCAGAACTTCAATTTAAATTGTAAAAAAGAAAAATCTACAGTGTAGTTACAACCATAACTTGGTTCTTTATCAGTAACCTGTATCTAGAAAAGCCTTCCCAGGGTATTTCTTAAACCTGATTTTTTTCCAATTCAACCAAAAATGATACAGATTTTACGGGTAAATAAAACAACCCTGAAAACTGAAAATTTTGTTAGATGAAGTTGCAGATTTTAGATGGTCACCCATTCTTTGATAATCCCTCTAATTTAAGATAGCATCAATACCCCATATCTCCCCTCTTGCATCTGATGGGATGTTGTGCCAGCTTCAAGGCCTAATTATTAAGAGTCTGGCAGCTTCTACTTCCTTTCTCATAGAATACTCACTCTTGTAGTCTAAGCTACCATGTAAGAGAGCACCTACCCACTGGAGAGATAATGTAAAGAAATCATGAGGCTTCATGAAGAAGGGAAGTGGACCAACTCAGCCCAATCTTCAGATCATGCTCCCCAAGGCTCAGAAATGAATAAAGCCTTTGTGAACTCTTCAGACTAGCCTAGGGGCCAGCTGAGTACACCGAGTGACTCCAGTTGATTCCTGGAGTAGAAAAATCACTCAGATGAGCCCTACTCAATCTCTTGCCTCATAGATCTTGAATATAAAGAATTGTTGCTTTAATCCAGTAATTTTGAAATAGATTATTATAGAGCAATAAATAACCAGAAGATATGGATGTATGTTTTTTCATGTCTGAGAATGCAACTATATATCCCATTCTCACCTTACCTTTAATATATGGATCCCAAATGTGCTGTGCCATATGCCTGGTTTAAGGACGATAATTCCCAGGCTCCATTGAAGATCTAGTCGTCAAGTGACAAGTTTCTTATACAAGTAGAAACACTGCTTGCACACTCTAGAAAATATCCTTAAAACAACTCCCCTTCTTCCCTCTTTGTACTAGTATATGTTGTGATTATTTGTATTACAACCACCATCTTGGACCATGAAGAGGACGACTCTCCCCTCAAGGTATTAGAGTTTAGTGCTGTAAGGATAGTGAAACTTTGTGATTTCAAGAAGCTAGTGAATTTATTTTCCATGAGGGAAGAATATTGTATATTACTTTATATTTTTTGATAAATGAGGCTGAGACTAATCAATTCAGTGGGTAATTAAAGTAAGACAATATAAAAGACAAAATGTAGTTTAAAGAATGGTAACAAGTATAAAATGTCATATTGGCTGGCTGTCATGATTCTCATATTCAATTACCATATAAAAGAACCCTTCATTTGTCCATGTCCATCATTAGTCAAGATCCAGAAGTTAGTGGCATGACACATCCTAGCATATGTTTGCCCATTCTTAGATGTTTAATTTACCTAATTTTGTTGTATTTTCTATTTTTTAAAAAATCATTATTTTATTGTATGAAAAATATATAACAAATGATAATATCTCCAATCTAACCAAAGAAAGAATAATCGCAAATGCAACTGAAACATTTCATATACCTCTCCCCAATTCCTTTGCATATCTTTCTAGTAATCACTATTGTGAATCTGGGCTATTTACATAAGCTAACTTTATTCTATATGTATTATTATTAATAGGCATGTAGTTTTGATTTGCATGGCTTTGAATTTCATAAAAATACTCTGATGCTGTATGTATACTTCTGCAACTTTTAGTTTTCTTTCTCTTTTAAAAAATATTTTTGTTTATTTATTTAATGGGCACTTGAGTGGCTCAGTCAGTTAAGTGTATGCCTTGGACTCATGTCATGATCCAGGGTCCTGGATGGAGCCCCTCATCAGGATCCCTGCTCAGTGAGGAGTCTGCTGTTCCCTCTGCCCCTCCTCCCTGCTCATGCTCTCTCTCTCAGATAAATAAATATTTTTAAAAAAAAATTAAGTAAAATAAAGATTTTATTTACTTATTTATTTAAGAGAAAGAGTGAGAGAGAGAGATAGAGTACAACCAAGAGGGTGAGGGAAAAGAGGAGCAGGGAGCCCAATGTTGGGCTTGATCCCTGGATTCCAGGATCGTGATTTGAGCCCAAAGCAGATGCTTAACCAAATGAGTCACCCAGGTGCCCCAACTCTTATTTTTCTAGCATCACATTTTGGAGTTTAGTCATAAATTCATGTAGCTGGTAAATTTATAAAACTTCACTGATCTACAATATTTCCCTGCACAAATATCCTAAAGTATATGATGTCATTTTATCTTCAATTAATATTTAGATTTTAGATTTGTGACTATTTCAAACTATAACAAGACTCTTGTGTAAGTGTGCTGCATGCTATGTGCTTTTACTATCAGCAAATCCTGTCATTTTCTCCATCCCCAAGGATTCTAAATTTTTTTCTTGCAATCTTAGAAACAGTTGGAGAGAATTGGTAGGAGTGGTGATTTCAGGATTTCTTTCTTTTTTTTTTTTTTTAAATTTATGATAGTCACAGAGAGAGAGAGAGAGAGAGAGAGAGAAGCAGTGACACAGGCAGAGGGAGAAGCAGGCTCCATGCACCGGGAGCCCGACGTGGGACTCGATCCCGGGTCTTCAGGATCGCGCCCTGGGCTAAAGGCAGGCGCCAAACCGCTGGGCCACCCAGGGATCCCTGATTTCAGGATTTCTGTCTTCTAATGTTGAATTTGACAGAAATAAGCAATTCAATGCAGGACAAAATCCAAGAAATTTAGTACCTGGAATGCAAACTTTAAATCTGGTTTGGAGTATTCAAAATATCATTTTCCTTTGGCTTACTTTAGATTTTCTAATCACCCAAAATTTAAGAATGAGAAAAGAGGAAGAACCATCAGCAGATTACTATAATGATTGTGAATTTCTTGTTCAGAAAATTGTATCTTCTAATTACTCAATTACATGAAATCAACTCAATTTTCCTGTCATTTTTATGGAACAGTTTTTTTTTACCTTCTTACTGTTAGTATTTTTGAAAAATGAATAGTGATTAGGGAATTTTAGTGTAATATTTAGATGGTTTTGAAAACAGGAAAACATTTGTCATTTTTTCCATATCACCTGACTAAAAAACTAGACTTTCAGATTGTAGGGAAGGGTAATGTAGGTCAATGTGATGCAAATATATATTTAATTTACCTTGTAAAATCACTTTAGCTTTATGTGTATACTGCTTTTACTTTTCCATACTTATCTTCTTCTGTAATATAATTGCTTGGTGTCTGCTTACACTGAATTCAATTCTTACATCAAACATTTATTCTTTTATCCAGATTTACCTGGAGGAAGTATATCATGTGTTGTGCTCATGAGTAAGGTATAAAAACCTAAGAACTTAAAAAAAAAAAAACCATGCAGCAACAGTGGTTATTGCTAGGGTCTTCGTAAGGTTCAATGCCATTTGCTGAATGAAAGATCTCAATTTTTGAAAAATCAAAACTTTATCAGCACCTGGCAGTAATAGATATGAATACCCTCTGAAGAAAAGGGAGAAGCCACCCTAGGGAAGGGAACTAGATAGAAATATGGGTTTTGTTTCATCTTAAAAATACAGAGGAAAAAAAGCAAACTTTTAGGATCCGCTCATTTGAATTTTAATTTGGTGTTCTTGAGATTCTCTGAACTTTGCAATTTTACTTTCTTTTTGTTTTGTTTTGTTTTGTTTCTGCAAGTTCAGTGCTGGCCATAGAACAAATGATTCTGTGAACATTCTCTGTGAACAGAGAAGAGAAACATTTCCAGTCTGTCTCATGGTCCCCTCAGTCACACTAATTCATTCAAGATTGATACCATTCCTCCACCATGAGTTTTAATTTCTTTTTGAAGTCAACTAAGTGTCTTGATTTTTATTTATTTTTATTTTTTAAGATTTTATTTATTTCGAGAAAGAGAGAGGACACATGAGTGAAGGAGAGGGGCAGAGGGAGAGGGAGGAGCCGACTGCCCGCTGAGCAAGGAGACCAGCAGGAGACTTGATCCCAGGACCTCGGGATCATGATCTGAGCCCCTCAATATACACAGTTTTACTTGATTAATAAGATTTTCCTGGATGGTAAGAATACACAGTACAGTGAGAAAACATTGCAAAGATAAAATACATCAAGAATTATGCTTATATTTATAATTGTTCAATTTCTTAGTGGCTTATCCATCAAAATACAATTTGGAAGTATGTGTGCATGTGCACCTGTGTACAAATTTACTTCCTGTGTACTCTGCATTCTTTTCTGGTATAATGTATGGAAGCTTTCGCTAAGCCTTTTAAAATCTTTTCTACTTTTACATCAAAACTCCTTTTGGGGATAGGAGTTTGAAAGACCCCATGAACATGCAGGAAATTCATTATTCCCATTTCAAAATCAGGACACTGGGGCTCCTGGGTAGCTCAGTCAGTTAAGCATCTGCCTTTGGCTCAGGTCATGACCCCAAGGTCCTGGATCCAGCCTCCCATCGGGCTCCCTTACTCAGTGGGGAGCCTGCCTCTCCCTATCCCTCTATACCTCCCCTCCACTTGTGTCCTCTCATTCACTCTGCTCTGTCTTTCTCAAATAAATAATCTTTGAAATGTGTATTTAATAGGAATTTCCAAATTATGTATTTCTCCTATATTGAATCATGCTGGTGGGAATCAATAAAGTAGAGTTTGATATATAAAATTGTCTTCAGAAATCTCAGGTGCCAATTTTCAAAATGGAAAGACCACCATATATATGTCCCTGATGTTTGTGTTTCAAAGAAATGGAGAAGGAATGGAAGATGTGAATGAAGTTAATAGGACACAGGTATGAGGCAACCTCTAAGATGGATGATTTGATGATGTACCAGAGACCCTCCCCAAAGGCTAAATTAGTACACATTTTTCCCACCATCCTACAGTGTTGTTGTCCCTATGTTATTTAATGAGCTGAATCATCAGGATAATTTGATATAATTCAAATTAACAATTATATTAAATCAATGTAAATATTTGTAAGGAGCTGAAGTCAGTGCTTGGCAAATAATAAGCCATATGTAAGTGTTTATAAATCACATAATAAAATTAGATCCAGAGATCAATAATATTAGCTCTGGAGACCAAGCAGTTAGTTTCATGTGACAGTCTGAAGTTGTTTTATTGACAGAAGGCTCTTTCTTCTAGCTAATATACATTAAAGTGCCTAAAATAGTATTTGACATTTAAGGCATAATCATATAATAGAAGAGTATTAACTGTAAAATGTTTTGTGAAAGCTATTATTTTCAGTACTTTGCATATATTTTTTTTTAATTCCTGGAATTTCTATACATTTTTCTATTAGTTTCTTTGCAGCAGGGGTTATGATTTATCTATATTTCTGGGGCCTGGTATAAGTTAGAAATATATAGCCAAATAGCCTTGTATATTATCAAGTTAAAGCTCATTTGAGGGCTTACAATAGGTACATTTTAGCTTATATTTTTAAAAGTTTTAGTAATTGCATAAATATAGGGCTGATTGCAATTTATATTACAAAATGTATTACAGAACTACAAAATTATTTACAGAATTTTTAAAAAGCCTCACTTCATTTGTTATTTGGTAAGTTCTTTATTCACGAGCAATGCTGTGTGGAAAAACATGATGGCGTATAAAGCATTTGTAAGTCAATTGCCCACTCATTGTGGGCAGAGAAGGCAATTCCATACACAGAATAAATACTTATTCCAGTGAGAACAAAATGCAATCCCTTTCAAGGTAGAAGTGGTTAAGCTCTATAATCAGGTATCACTCAGTTCCTTATGAGAAACTCAGATCACATGGGAACCTGGTGGCTCACGGTTAAGTGTTCAGTCTTTAATAAGGCCTAGTAGCATCTGAGCTACTTTTCAAAATTAGAAGAGTTATTTATAAAAGATGGCAGAGCATTATTCAGAAATCCTCAGCTTCTTTGCTATGATTCCCATGGAGGTCTGCTAATGACTCCACACGCCACCACCTCCCATATATACCTGAAGCATCATGAGAGCTGTGATTCACATGACCCAGATATCTGAGCAAACCACATGGCAGCCTGGATATGCTGCATATCTTTCTCTTATTCAAGACACCACTCAAAACCAGTAGGTTTGGGGGTTACTTAGTAAGAGGATTGGACTGAATGTTCAAATAAGGTATATGTCTCCTTCAAAATCCAAACAAGCCTACTAGCCATTGTTTTTCTCTGTTCATAGTAGGAAAGATGTAATCCTTCATTTTCAAAGGATATCTCAACTTGCCCTAGATCACTGAACTCCTAATGGTTCACTAAAATAACAGCTTCCTGAGGTCTTGTGGAATTTGTTTCCTACCAACCCTTTGATTTGCACCTGTCTTAATAACATGTCAAAAGCATTTGCTACTTTCTCATCACCTAGTTCAATGATCAAATTATCACTAATGCAATAATCCAATGTGTTGTCCTATGGGATAGAGTGGAACTATTCTTGATAGATAATGACAAAGGAATGTAGAATTTTGGAAATTCTGGGTAAGAGAGTGAAGGTATATCACTGGCCTTGTCAGCATAAAGAGAGCCATTTCCAATGGTCTTCATTAAGAGGTACAGAATAAATAAAACATCATTGCATGAGAATTTACCAAACTTAGCAATATCACCAATTCAGTTCAGATAATTCTTTCTTGTTGGCTGCTTCTGTGCATTGTAGGATTTTAGCAGTGTCTTTGGCCTCCAACAGTAGCAACCCTCAGTTATAACAACTCAAAGTATCTCCAGAAATTGCTCGGTTTTTTCCCTACTGGGAACATCTTATGACAAAGCTATGGTGATGGGACGCCTGGGTAGCTCAGTGGTTGAGCGTCTGCTTTTGGCTGAGTTCGCGATCGTGGGTTCCTGGGATAGAGTCTCACATCAAACTCCCCGCAGGGAGCCTGCTTCTCCCTCTGCATATATCTCTGCTTCTTCCTCTGTGTCTCTCATAAATAAATAAATAAAACCTTTAAAAATAAATAAATAAATTGTAGACTTTACTCAGAGTTCACCAGTTTTAGCTCTCACATCCTTTTTCTGTTCCAGGATTCAATCCAGAATGTCATGTTGCATTTAGCAGCCATGCATTAGTCTCCTCCAATCTGTGAAAGTTTCTTGGTCTTTCCAATCATGATGGGAAATTTTGAGGAGGAATGGATATGTGTTTTGTAGAAAGGCCCTCAACTTGACTGTTTTCTGAGGATTAGACTGGGGATTATGGTTTTGGGGGAATAATACCCAAGAGGTGAGTGTTTTTCATTGAATCATATCAAGAGGAATAAAATATCAACAGAACTTATTATTGGTTGTGTTAATATTGATTAAGTGGGTAAGTGGTGCCTGCCATCTTTCTAGTTTTCTGTTGTGTTTCAATTAGATGATTTTAGTTTGAATTTATTATGAATGTATATCTTTCTTGAAAATGTGCTAAATATTTTATCAAAATAATTTACTAATTTCCTAGGTTTCATCTCTTTGCCAAGAACCTTTGAAAGTCATATTTTACTTTATTTACAAGCTAAAAAATTACTTCATATATTTCATGGATGCTGATAGAGGATAGATTTCTGAGTCAGAAACAAAGGATTTTATCACTATGGTCCAGCAAGGCCCATGAGAATTGTATTGTGTTGGTTCCCTTTCTCCTAAACACGTGATGGAGAGGGCCTAGGCAGATGACACACTGAATCTCAGCTACAGAACCCAAATCTTTTATGGTATGGGGTGAACCTGACTCTCCTTCAACCCAGATGGATGAATTATCCTTATTATGCTGAGCAGCATATAAACTTTCTCTTTGCTCCAGCAGAAGTTACTAGCTCCACCTTGTAAGACCATTTGTTACGAAACATCATTGAAAAGATAATCTGGAATAAAGATTATTAGTGTTTCTTCTTGTGTGATATACAGAACAAGAGAGACCTATGATGAATCATCTAGCAACAATATTCATCCATGGTTCCCATATTTTCTTGGCTCCAGAAGCATTTTCCCATGAGTGCACCCCTGTCAGCCACTCTGATTAATTTTACTCACAGGGTCCAGGACCAAATTTGTTCAATTTTCCTTGTATAGTATTTAGTTAAGTTTTTTTGTTTTTGTTTTTGTTTTTTTTTTTAGTTAAGTTTTATATCAACAGGAATCCAAAGAGCACAATGGAGCTTATCCACACTAATAACCTCAACTATACCCTCTAACATCCTGGATCTAACCAGTTAAGCAAAGGGTCAGGCCTTTTTTCAGAAGTTTCTGTATGGACTTTCACTTGGTCTGAGACATTATTTCAGGTATAGAAGAACATACAGCTTCTGCCTGGAACCATAAGGAGGAAGACTAGGACATTTTTCTCATAAGAAACCCTAGTCAGTGAGTTAATATAGATCTAAGGCCTTTGGGGGCCAAGATAGTATCACAGATCAGTGCAGAGAAAGTGAGGCAAAATTTTTTACTTACCCACCCATTGGATGATCTCAATTGTAGAGACAACTGCCCATAGGGTAAACAAAAAGAATGATTCAGCATCCACTGAAGTATCTACATAGTTTACTCTGGTCAGTTAATACATGTACAGAGATTTCCTTAAATTCCTTGAAACTGTAAGTCTTCCAAACTTTCCTGAGAGTCTGTGGTGTGTGTGTGTGTGTGTGTGTGTGTGTGTGTTTGTGTGTGTGTGTGTGTGTGTGTGTGTGTGTTGAATATAAAGCTCAGGGTTCAGGAAGTTTACAACTCTGTCATACTCTTAACTTCTTATTTGGGCAGGGCTACAAGGTCACCCAGGGATGAGAGACTAGAGTCTTCTTCTTTTGTGGGCTTATCCACAGTCCTGCATATGCCTGTAACTGTCTTGTCTTCCAGGTGTACATAGGAGCTTTCAAAGTACTTTATGGATATCTCATTCCAGAGATCTTCTTTCTACAGTTTTGGTCAGACTCTTGTTTACCCCAACTAGTCTAAACCTCAAGAAGAGGCTGCATTAAACAAGTGATTTGGGGGGGAGCAAATTCTTGGGATATGGTTTTTCCTATTCAGCAAGATCACCTTTCCAGAGATCTGCAAGACCTATTGACTAGTGACACAGTTCTGAGGATGGGAATTTTTAAGATCTCCAGTCTCTTACTCTCTCTTTTGGTGGTGGCCAGGCTGTATTAACAGCTACCATGGTGATGAGACTGCTGGCTCTGAAGAGTCTATGAAGCTGGGGAAAGAAGGATGAGAACAAGCAAAGTTAAAAAGCCCCAAATTCTGGGAACCTGGGTGGCCTAGTTGTTTAAGTAGCTGACTCTTGATTTCGGCTCAGGTCATGATCTCAGGGTCTTGAGATGGAGCTCCAAGTCAAGTCCCATGTCAAGCTCTGCATCAGGCTCCATACTCAGTGAGGAGGAGTCCACTTGAGGATTCTCTCCTTCTCTCTCTGCCCCTCCCCTGTCCCCACTCTCACTCACACACAGGTGCTCTCTCTCTTTTTAAAATAAATAAACCTTTTTAAAAAAGGCTGCAATCTGCTGTTTGCCCTGAAGTTAAGCAGCTTTTCTTGAGTAAATGATCCTCTGTTGTTCTTTTTTTTCCCCCCAAATTCATTCAATACCCAGAGTTTTGAAAAAGTAAATTTTGAAATATGGTCAGCATTTTGAGTTTTTTTTTTTGTTGTTGTTGTTGTTGTTGTTTTTTAAGATTTTATTTATTTATGAGAGAGAGAGAGAGAGAGGCAGAGGGAGAAGCAGGCTCCATGCAGGGAGCCTGATGTGGGACTCAATCCCGGGACTCCAGGATCATGCCCTGGACCAAAGGCAGGCACTAAACCACTGAGCCACCCAGGGATCCCCTGGCCTTTTGATTGTTTATGTTAAATAGCAGATTTACAGAAGATCTCATTCTCATTCTCTGAGTTTTGATTTTCCTATGAGAGGTTCTGTTGTAATTACTTTTCAGTGTCTGGTGATAGTTGCTTTATATATTCTGTTGTCCAGTGTTTTTAGTTGAAATCAGTAGGAAGGATATGCTGGTATATGATCACTCTGTCTGAAGTGAACCTGGAAACTCTACAGTATGTGCTTTATTCAGTCAAAGCAGGAACATTATATAACAGACTCAATCTATTCATCATTGACTCATAACAACAACAAAAACCTTATTTTTTATTTTTCAAAGCCCAAAATAACCAAGATTATTATAAATATGTTTATGCATTAAGTGTAATTATACTGAAAGAATATTTTTTCCTTATAATACATATTTTATAACATATAATCAGTCAATGTTTAATATCAAAATAATTTTAGTTCATATAAATGCTTTGATTTGGTTATTAACAAAAATGTGCATACATATGTATGTGTAACCAAATAAAAATTTTGTTGGACTATATAAAAGGTCCACATTAGACATTGCCTTTAAAGACAGTTTTACCATTCCATTTCTGGTTGTTATTAAGTAAACAGTATTTTGAGAAAGATTTGTTAAGTGCAGGAGGATTTAAGGACAAATGCTCACAAACTCTTCATTTTCCAAGGTCTGAAAACGCTTTCTAAAAATATACATCCTATGTATACCACACTGTTGACGTATAAGGAAGTCTGTGTATGTCAGATGGGCATGTTGGAAGGATCACAATTTGAGAAACATTGAGGTACATGCTAGTTATGGTGCTACCCAAAACATTCTACAATGATGGCAAGGAAAATGTCCACAAACATACATATGTTATTTAATGTAACCTTAAAATTCATTTGCTTTCAATAAAATCTACATTTTAGTAATGGAAAGGACAATAATTAACTAAATATAACACTATATAAAGAAATATGTCTTAGCCAAAAATTTTACAACCATTGGTTTATTTGTCCTTTTCAATAACCATTTCGAAGGAAAAAAATGATTTCCTATTCAAAAATTCTAGAATCTCAGGTGCAAAAGCATAATAGTAGAACACAGTAGTGGTGTGTCTACCATAGAGCCCAACAAATTAATATATTTCTCTATATTTTACAAATTTAACATGATTCCTCTAGGATGTTTCAAAAAACATTGTATTTAAGTGCCCTGATTATTAATAAGGGAGCCACATATAACCATAAACAATATTTTGTGAATACTATTTTTATTCATAAGCAAAATGGCTTATTGCAAAAGGAAAATGAGAAATGGGATTCATAGGAGGTGATGTTATCATTTGGTACACTTTATTTCTGGCATTACAAATTATATAATCTCTCTCCACCTAGACAAACATGAATTATTATAGTACCATTTTGATTATTTATATATTTATTTGAGAGAGAGACAGAGAGAGAAGGAGAGAGAGAGAGAGAAAGAGTTCAAGCAGGGGAGGGGCAGAAGGAGAGGGAGCGAGAATTGCAAGCCAACTTCACACTGAGCAAGGAGCCCAATTTGGGACTTGATCTCATAACCTGAGCCAAAACCAAGAGTTGGATGCTCAACCAACTGAGCCACCCAGTGGCCTGATCATTATTTAAATTAAGATACTTTAAACTTGGAAGAATTAAGAATGTTTGTCCTTACGGGAGAAATGGAATGTATATACTGAAACAAGTTGGAAATTACTGTATTTCTAATTTTATGACACAAAAGTAAAACTATAATCAGAAATTATCAGGAGAAGTTAAAATATACCAAGTATTTTGGCCTGAATTATCTATCTATCTATCTATCTATCTATCTATCTATCTATCTATCATCTATCATCTATCTATCATCTATCTATCTATCTATCTATCTATCATCTATCTATCTATCTATCATCTATCATCATCTATATATATCTGTTCTTTATTGCACTATGTTTTTGAGACACAAACTTAATTTTAATTTCATAAATGTGGTGAAATCTTAAAAACTATTTCTCTAAATGCTTCTTTTGGTTTTTTATTATACTTTTGGTTCTATTCTAGAGCCTGAATGCTTTGTCATCTCTCAGCAGTTGAGCGACTAAATTAAAGGAATTTTAGGTGAAAGAAGTGATAGTTTTTCCATGCTCTTGGGTAGACATCAAAGGAAGAGGGCTTTATTTGATTCCCTGTGATTTTCTTCAGGTTTTGCGAGCCAACAAGTATCATCAGAGAACAAAACTTCCAGTTCAAAGTGAAGAAGCAAAAAAGGTCTTCACTACCAAATAATGTTCTCAAACTGAGGAGAAAAGTTTTGAAAGGGATATTAATAGATCTCTCCAAACAAAACTGCTCTGAATGAAAGAAAATGTTTTCACTTTACAGAATTTTTTGAAATTATGAGAATGCGATGTTTGCAGGCAAACGTATGGCAAAAGCATACTATTTTCTGTAGTTGTCAAACAATTGTACCAAGGAGAAGGAGTGCCTCAAGGAACTCATGAACCAGTAACTAAGTGAAGACAAGCACAGCTGATTCCAGTTTTAGATGCAGTTTTCTGCCCTGGAAGCACACCTTTGGGGAGAAAAAATAGAGGAATTCTTAGTTTCACATATGTGAGGAATTCTTAGTTTCACATTTGTGAAGCCTCTTCCCAGACACTGCCAGCCTGGCATTCTCCTTGTTGCTATCAATAATCAAATATGACTGTTTTTAGTAATATAAGGACAGTTGGGTAGAGTGATTGAGGATAGCTACTATTCCTAAAGCTTTCTGTTTCTTCAGTCTGACTCAGAGCAAATATACAAGAGACAGTAATGAAGGTATATAATGCTCTTAAGAGGTCATCAAGTTGATGTAAACAAACCCATATATAATTGAAGATATGAAGATTTGAATTGTAATTATTAATAGTCACTGACGTGAGGCCATGTTCATCTGTACTATTGCATCATTTCGTTTTAAATATAAATGCTATTAAATGTTCTTCTTAGATGAATGGAATGAAATAAGTCCAATTTCTTACCTTATGCAGGTAATCTATAAAGTAGTTCAAGACACTCTGTCATTTAGGATAGTTCTGTCCCACATGCTAAAAAAAAAATCTAATGTCTTATTCAGCAGTTATATGTAAAGTATCCAACAAGTGATATGGCCTAGGCACTGAAAAACCACAGTGTGGTACAGCCAATCACAATGGTCCTGGCCCAAATGACCGGCAGGACCATACCAGAGTTATACCACACCAGGTGGTGTGTCAGCATTGGTCGTCTTGAAGTATCTTTGAGTTCCCAAGGGCTCACATTTTGATAGTCAGCTCCAAATTTCTAATGTTGCACAATTACTGCTTCCTATGCTCTTTTGTGGCTTTTCATATATTTTTGACAAATCTGTATTAGTCAAATAACCAAAGGAGAAAATGAATTTGTTAGGTGGCTATTAGTGTACAGAATATCTGGATCTATGGGTAGTCTTGAGAACCAAGTATCAAGAGCCAAGAAAAGAAGTAAAGTAACAAATCAGAGCTGCTGGTTAATGGATGGCCCTGCTGCCATGCAACCATGAAGAAGTTTTGAGCAGTGCCTGTGTCTATGTATTACCTGCTGAGGTTCCAAGGTGCTGGGCTGAAGCTTTTTATTATTTTTTTTTTTCTGAACTTCGGTTCACTGGAACTTGCATTATTACACCAGAAAACCATTGGTTTAAAATTTAATATTATACTATCCTGCTGTTAAAAAGTCCTCACACAATTTTTCCATCCTTACTCTATACTCTTCCCAACCTGCTAGATCACCTTTCCTTACCCAGAACTCTTGTACACTTATAACAAATTTTGAGCCTTATTCTAATTCTTTCCTTTAAGACTCTTCATTTCTCACCTCATGGATTTTCTCATTATTTTCCTGAAAATAGATACTTACATATATATTTAAACACATAAAGTCTTTTTCTTCCCCCAAATGAACTTTCTTCTTTGTTAAATCGTGTTAGTTTTCCCATCATAAAGTGAGATACTTAGTGATAGTGTAGGTTTCCTAACTTCCTAGTGCTAGTGTAGGATTTGGGGCCTGTGTGTGCCCTGAAAATACTTCCAGTGGGAAATGGTATACCATGGGGTAGGGAATGATGTTTTGTCAATTCTTCATAGTAATGGTCATTTATCCCTACATCTGTTGATGAAACTAATAGTAAATTTCTTTAAACCCTTCATGTCCAGGAGTTTGCAAACAATAAAAACGTCTATATTTAAATATTTAAAATAATTTTTAGTCTACTAACATGTACAAAGTTAAAAACACACGTTTGAGAGCAACAATTATAAACATTTAATATTAAATATTGCATTTAAACACTTTGTAATAGGAAAACATTTATTAATTGCTTATTTGTATATGATACTAAGCTAGGAGAAACTTAAAAACAAGAGAACTAACATGATCTGGGCCCAATTAGTCTGTGAATGATTAACTTGCTTGCTTTGAGCATGGTGCTAATGAGGCCCAGACCCCAGGTTTGATCTCCTCATGGGCTGGTTAGTTTGGCTCTTTGCCATTGCCATGTATCTCCTTTCTAACTTCCATAAGGAAGTCTGACACATAGGTCACTGGTCATATGGACAAACAAGATAGAGAGTATAGACGTACATTTCCAAATTTATCAACTCAATTGGAAAAATGAAACATGCACTCTTTTAGGGGGAAGTCAGTCATCTTCACTCAGCAACACACGTTGACTTCTAATAGTATAGCCATTATCAAAAATGAACAAACCCTCTTTATGTAGAATGCTTGACAGAGTGTAAACAGTGCTTTCAGGTATGCTATAACATTATTTATAAGCATCAAAAGATACTTAAACTCTGTACATCTATCCATCTCATCTATATGCCAGTAGGACACTAAAAAGTAGAAGATAATTTGAGACATATACTTCAACAAGGGGACTAAAACAATTAGTTACATATAATTTAATTTAGCTATACCTCACTGTTTAGATGATTTTTGTTTATGAAACTTAGTCATACTTGGTTTGCTTCAGTTTCAATCTTTTTTATATTTTTTTATTATTTTTTTAGAGATGTTGGGGGAGTGTGGGAAGAGAGGTAGAGGCAGAGAGGGAAGGAGAAAGAGACTCAAGCAGGCCCCACATCCAGCGCAGAGACTGATGTGGGTCTCAATTTCATAACGCTGAGATCATGACCTGACCAAAATCAAGGGTTGGAGGATTAACCAGGCACCCAGTTTCAATCTTTAAAAATTTTTTTTGTCAATGTCAAAAATTGTTTTAGATGAACCCTCCTTAAAGTAAAGCATTCTGCAGTTTTGTTCATTTTTATACAATAAATCAATAAATGAATATGTGAATTGGAGCACAAAAAATACTCCAAAGGTTGAAAGCTAGTTGTCTTGAAATTTCTATCTCTGTCAAATGATTTTTTATTGCATATGTGCTAGCCATTCTCCTAAACTCTCTATATTCTTGCATATCTTGCCTGAGGAAATTGTATGGGTCTTTAATAATAGTAGGATAAAATCAGTATGTTATTGCTTAAAAAACTTATTTTGGACATTTATGAGTTCTGTAACTTATGGGGAGCTGAAAACAGGTACTTAGCCAAATAACTTAGGTTAAAATAAAATATTATTTTAAAGTTAAAATCATTCCCAGGGTTTTGAGATACTACGCTAGTTTTGTTTTTTGTTTTTTGTTTTTTGTTTTTTGTTTTTTTTAATTTTCTGAAGCCTGAAAAAATGGTTTACTTCCGCATTCATTAATTTCTGTACCAGATGTATTTTGATAATTAATGGGGGGGGCTATAATTTTTTTATTAATCATGAGTAGTTTATTAGGGCTTTCTTTATATATAGTTCTGGTCAATAAAAATTCATCTTTGAAAGATTTATTAAGGTTGACTAAGGAATTAGTACTCAGATTGATGAAAAGTGATTCAGAACTGCTTTACATGGACTAGACTATTTTTAATGATTTCTTTCTAAATGCACTTTCATCAAAAAATAAATATCTTGGGCAGCCTGGGTAGTTTAGCAGTTTAGTGCCGCCTTGGACCCAGAGCCTAATCCTGGAGATCTGGGATCGAGTCCCACATCGGGCTCCCTGCATGGAGCCTGCTTCTCCCTCTGCCTGTGTCTCTGCCTCTCTGTGTCTCTCATGAAAAAAATAAATAAAATATTAAATAAATAAATAAATAAATAAATAAATAAATAAATAAAAATATCTTACTCCTAACATAATTACATAATTTTAAAAGAAAATATAGTGGCGAATATAATTTAATTATAATAAAGATAATGCTGGTGTGAGCTATACATAGGATACAAGTTTGTAAGCATTGCTGCTTTCTACATTTTTTATGTTTCTTTTGATCATCAGGGGAAATTCATTTTATTGGGGATGCAATAGGGAGGTTTTTATAGTGCAAAGCCCCTGTATGCAAAATTCAGAAAGAAGATATGATGTTATGGTAATTAAAGGATAATTCAATTATTTCTATGATTTCAATTATTATATTTTTAAGAGATTGGTGGGGGTTTGGGACCAAGGAGGAGAGAGAGAGAAAACCCTAAGCAGGCTCCACACCAGCCTGTGACAGAGCTTGGTCTCCCAGGGCTTGATCTCCTGACCCTGAGATTATGACCTGAGCTGAAATCAAGAATTGGATGCTTAACCAGCTGAACCACCAAGTGCCCCTCAACTATCATTTTTAAAACATGGTTGGTTATAGGGACACCCTGGTGGCTCAGCAGTTAAGTGTTGCCTTTGGCCCAGGGCGTGATCCTGGAGACCGGGGATTGAGTCCCCCATCGGGCTCCCTGCATGGAGCCTGCTTCTCCCTCTGCCTATGTCTCTTCCTCGCTCTCTCTCTGTGTCTTTCATGAATAAATAAATAAAATCTTTAAAAAAATGGTTGGTTATAGTGAAAGGAATAAGAATTACACAGGGCTGTGGTGCCAGCACTTACTGGGCAGTTCAAAGTGGGCAGTATCAAGTTGAATAAGAAAACACAAATATCCAGTTTTCAGAACTAAGGCATTTTGACACATCTTTTGAGATCCCAGAGAACTAATAAAGAGTACTTTCTCTCTTCCATTCACTTTGAGACTTGGCAGTAGTTCCTGAATGTATTTCTTGGAAGAGATTTTCACTTTCTTTTCTTTTCTTTCTTTCTTCTTTCTTTCTTGCTTTTTGAAGACATGTTTAAAATGTTAGGGGCAGCAACAAAACAATATATGAGAATACTGGATTGGTTAATCAACTTCCTCTCTCTTACATGTTGAAAATAAAAATTATGATCACAAAAGGAGTGGATTTCCTCTAGAAGTCATAATTTGTTTAGAATGTCTTCTTTGATCCCCCATGTATAGTTATCTTGTGTTCAGTCCCTGAGTCCAACAGATCAATTCTAGTAGAAGCAGCACTTTCACAGCAATGAGCTCAAAGAGCAAAGTTGCAAGCATAAGAACAATTTTTGTACTACATTTGCAGTTTTCAAGGAAGTTGAGGGTGAACATGTAACTTGCAAAAGTATTTGTTGATATTTAATATCTGTCATCAGGATTATGTCATTAGCCACATGCAAAACCAAAAACAAACAAAAAAACTGCTGAAAAAACATTAGCACTTACTTCAAGCTTTAGTAGTTACATTAATACGATGATGGAAGGTGAGACATCTGAATTTAGCTATCATTCTGTAAAACATGGATACACTTAAAACAAATCGGCTGTTCTAAACTGCTCATATTTTATTGCAAGTTTTTTATGCATTTATAAAAAGTGAAGGGATAGTAGGCAATGAGTTGGCTTCATTAGTAAAAGAAGAATTTTAAACACTTAAAAGATACCAATTTTATACTATCATATGATGTTTCAAATAGAGAAAAATAGTTAATTACAATGATTATTTGATGTCTTAATCCAAGTTATTAAATTTGAATGGTATATTGAGTTAGGGATTTAACATTAAATATTAAATTTTTACTCGCAGTTGTAAGAATACTAATTTCCTGAGAGCACAGCATCATGTCACAAACATTATTCTTGCTGAATTACAAAAGCGTTGGAATAAAATTGTGCTTGGAATTGGTGGTGATGCACACAAAGCTCATAATTTTGTCATACAAATTGTAATACTCTATCAATTTAAATATAAGCTTGTTGTTAAAATTTACAAACATTTCTATGTATACACAGCTATAGCAAATAAACAATAAAAATTAAGTGATGAAGCTGTTATTATTACAAAAATGTCTGTGCCATGGCAGTAAATGTCATTTCTATTTGCTACTTATTATCAATTAAATTTCGGAAGTGGTTTTGCATTGTAATTATTGAAAAGCTTTCAAAATGAAAGATATTAAAATGTATTCCTTTAAAAAATAAGAAAAAAATATGTACCATGAGAGGTTGATCTGTTTACAAATATAAGCTTGAAATTTTATTATTGGGGTTTGGAATACTTCATGTTGTGGGATAATTTCTTTATGTATCTCCTATATTTATTGGTTATGTTTGCATTCTGTACTGGAAAAGAATGCATTTGAATGGGATTCTAATTTCCAGCATCTATATTTGCCCAAACATTCAAAACAATAATAAACTTTAAAAACTTATTTTATAGGGTTACCTGGGAGCTCAGTTGGTAAGTGTCTGCCTTTGGTTCAGGTCATGATCCCAGGGTCCTGAGATGGAGCCCTGCATCTGGCTCTCTCCTCAGTGAAGAGCCTGCTTCTCTCTCTTTTTCTGCCTGCCGCTCTACCTACTTGTTCTCTCTCTGTTAAATAAATAAATAAAATTCCTTAAAAAATAAAAAAAAACTTATTTAATAAATTTTAACTCATAAAAATATTTCTTGAAGAGTTTTATTGAGAATGGAGACCAAAAAATGATGGGACAAAGTATTTACACGTTTTATAATGTAAAAATAATTATAATTGAGAATCTTCTCCACTTAGTATTATTTCCTCTGAGCTTATTGGATATTTCAACATCTGTTGGAAGACTTTACTCAATTTAAAATATTATGAGCTGAATAGGCAGTCATATGAAAAGTGCAGCATAGGGAAAATAATCAATTATATTGTAATAAAATCTATTATGACCTGAAGGAGAAAAATCAATTGAAGACAATTATTTTTAATTTTTTAAACATAAAATAAAAGTTTGAAGAAGATTATATGAGTTTTATAAATTACAAAAATAGAGCATATTTTTAAAATAAAATTCCAAATAAATAACAAGTCCATTGTATTAAGGACATTTATATATATTTATATATATATAGTTTATATATAGATGTATAAATATATATATTAGATATAGTATATATATAATATACACACTTCAAGAATAATGATTCTGCAATTCTGCTTATGGTACTTTTAAATTAATGTTCAAATAAACAATAAAAATGACCCATTTTTCAAAATTTAATGTAGGCAGTTATATTTTATTTTTAAAATAAAAATAAGAAAGAACCTTATCTTTGAAAATAGTTTTGAAAATAACTTTTGAAGATCCATGGTAAAATAAAACATATCACCAATAAATAACTATTCAATAAAATGTATGATTTAAATTATTTTAACACACTTTCTCATCAAAAATATCTTGACTTGGATGATACATTATATAATCACAATATTCTTAGTCATCACTTCCTCCAGCAGGGTCTAAATTAAGAGCCAAGGTACCTGATGGAATATTTGAGACAATATTTGCTCACAAAGTGTAATAATCAAACTTTGAGCACTACACAGTTTTAGAGAAGGAAAAACTGAGTAGACTATAACAGATGAAACAAAGTTAATAAACAGAGAGAGAAAAAATTTGGAATTAGACTAAAAAATATTGTCAAAGAGATGAAGGACCATATGTGTAAAGCTAAGAAAGAAGGAATCATAAAGAAAAGCCAACTGTAAATAAAGTCTATGAGAAATAGTGAGGCTGAAATAGAAATTTAGTGGATGGATTGAATACTCTGCATGGGCCCAAAATAAATGTAAGCATTAGAATATTGGATTAAAATCTTTCAGAGACCACTGGGAAGCAACAAAAAATAGAAATATTAAAAGAACATTAAAAAAAAGTATGGGTGATAAGATAAAACAGAAGTGCTGTGATACCTAAATTAAGAGACTCCACACAAAAGCAAAAGTGGCAGGAAAGAGAAGTGCCTGAGTTCTGCTCAGGTCGTGGTCTCAGGATTAAGTCCCACATGTGGCTTCCTGCTCAGTGGGGAGTGTACTTCTCCTTCTGCCTCCGCATCTCCACCCTGCTCCTGGGCTCTCTCCCTCTCTTTCTCAAATAAATATATTTAAAAACTTAAAAAAAAAAAAAAAAGAATGGCAGGAAAGAAAATATTTAAGGAAATGGACTCATGGAACTTCAACTCAGAGTTTTTCCTAGTTAAAGAAAAGTGAATTCAGATCAAAAGGTTTCCGAAGCTGCCATGCAAAATAGATTTTAAATTTTCTTCATATAGACACATTATATTAAAACTAAAGATTTAAAAGATAAAATCTTCCTGAAAGAAAAAGCCAATCATCCATGAAGAAATAAGATACAGATTTATATCAATTTTCTCATTAGCAATAGTTGGGTAAGCAGGAGAATATTTTCACAGTGCTGCAGGAAAAGAAACTCTAGTCAAGATATATATATATTTTTTATCCCATGCAACTACTGTTTAAAAGTGAAGACAAAAAAAAGAATTTAAGCATACAGAGTCTCAGGAATTTTAAACTCATATAAAGACTCTCTTGGAAAATAATCTTGGATGAGGTAGTCGAATAAGAAAAATAAGTCCAGAATTCTTCAAGATAAATGGCTATGTAAGATATGCCAGTTGTGTGGTTTCCAACACTCTTCTATCTTTAAATATATCAAATGCAATGTCTTTTCTTGACTAAAACCTGACTGACAGGTCAGAAAACAAAAACAAAATCCAAAAAAAAAAAAAAAGATCCAGAAGATATAATGATGAAAAAATGAAAAACATTTTCATTATTTTTCATAACATGAAAAATATTAATCTTGCAATGCTATCTCACAATTATTAAGCAAAACTTTATAGAATTTGGGTGAAGAAAGTCATCTATGCCATCAAAATTTTTTTTTTCAGGGCAGCCCTGGTGGTGCAGCAGTTTGGCGCCACCTGCAGCCTGGGGTGTGATCCTGAGGACTTGGGATCGAGTCCCACATCAGGCTCCCTGCATGGAGCCTGCTTCTCCCTCTGCCTGTATCTCTGCCCCCCTCTCTCTGTGTCTATGAATAAATAAATAAAATCTTTTAAAAAATATTTTTTTCATATAATGATAGATTGATAGAGTGAGTAAAAGTTAAGAAAAATATTTAACAGTTAATCACAGAGGATAGCTATAAAGATGGCTTATGGTCTGTACAATAAAAATCTATCAAACATAATTTGTGTAAAGAGAAATTTGTGAAACACATTAGACTTGAGTGAAGAAAACCTATTACACGTCAAAATTTAACAGATACAACAAAAAGTATTTACAAGGAAATTTATAACTATAAATACATGTATTAAAATAAATGCAAGTGACTAACAATTGAGTGATCTTATTGGAATAAAATAGAAGAAATTTTTTAAAAATAAAGATAGACATAAGTGAATAAGTGCATTGAAAATGCATAAATAAATTAAAAATAGAAAAACTATCCTACAGGTTAAAAACCTGACATTGACAAGAAATAGGGTAAGAAGGAAAAATAAATTACTTATAATTATAATATGAACTTAATCTTGTTTCTATTTGCTTCTTTCTCTAATATGTATTAGAAATATGCATGTAGAAATATGCATGTTAGGGGTGCCTGGGTGGCTTAGTTAAGCATCTCCTTTGGCTCAGGTCATGATCTCAGTGTCCCAGCTGGGGTCCTAGTATTGAGTCTGGTGTTGGGCCCCCTGCTCAGCCTGCTTCAGCCTTCCTCTCTCTCTTGCGCAAATAAATAAATAAAAAATTTAAAAAACGATATATGTCAAATATATTTTCATAAGTATGTATACATATATAATTCCCAAAACACAGCAGACATTAAAGCAAAAATAATATATGAAATTGATGAGTTATACAGTTGAAAAAATATAAATATCTAAATTTTAAAAAGAATGTAAAATTTAAAGTTGATATAAGAAAAAAAGAGAATGCCAAAAACCATTAATGTAGTTAAAATAGGAATAAAGGATTATGCAATTAGTAAGCCTAAGTTAATAAATATGAAGGATGATTTTAGTATAATTTTTATGGTCATTCATTTATTTCGTTATTTCTTAGTTGTAGAAAGCAGAAATTGACCTGGTATTTAAATGTACTGATTATATTAAGCTTCCTTCTCCAGATCAATGGAATTTATTACTTTTGGTGAAGAGTGGGCTGATCAAAAATGGTAGCAGGTCAGTTTTTTCCCCATTCGCATGCCATTGTATCACATTTGTTTTTATTCGCTCTGGCCCACTGTGCTGATTCACCCTTACTTACCCTTTGGTCAAGTATGACCATTTCTAAATTTGTCCTAAAATATTTGCACTAAGGTGAATTCATCCCACCTGGTATTTGTGGTCTTTAATTTTCTTCCATGTGATTTTTCTCTGTGCATTTTTCTTCTGAGCTTAACCCTATTTGTACTTGTTACTGTCTCTAACATATATTCGGGTAGAAATGTTAGACTAGCATTATAACTCTTAGGGGTTACCCACAGAAATGTGAGGTCAAATAGTTATTTAAATATAACTCAATTATTCACCAACAAATTTAGGGACAATAAATATTATGTAAGAGATGATCTGTTAAATGACATTTTTTGTCAAATGTTAGGATCCAAAGAGAAATGCATCAAATTATGAAATTATATAACAGTTTTAAACACGACGAATGTGTTCTGCAAGCGGAGTTTCTGTGCTACTTCATTGTTCTGTTAATTGCAGGTTAAAGACTAAAATAAAGTTATTGATATGACATTCCCTTTCCGACACTGAACACTAGGTACACGCGGAATATGGTCCTGTGGTGAACTGCCTCTATTTTTTCCCTTGAGGTTTGTCCCCATAGTATTAACTTAAAATTCTCATCTTTAAATGTATATATTTTTTTGAGAATGGATATAGAAGGAGCATCCCAGAATTTTACTGTTCTACTGCCCATATGTTTTTCTTTCTTTTTTTTTTTTTTTTGAGATCATGATTCTTTTTAAATGGATGAGTTATTTAGAACATCAAGTTGTGAGGATAAACTCCATTTGTAAGAGAAAACAGAAGAGCAGAGGTAGTCTTGAAGCTGAGGAACAGTTTTAATTTGTAGCAGAATTTGATTAACTTTGCGCTGTTCTGTAATCTCCTATTTCTCTTTCCCTGTGTCAGAGACCTCACCTTCCTGGCATCTGGGCTTGTGCAGCTTCTTGAAGCAAGCATCAGTGAGATGCCCTGGGATTTTCACACTGCTGACACCAATTTTGCTGGAAGTGGCATTCACAAATTTCTGGTGTGTTCTCTACAGAACTCAATTGAGGGCCAGAGGTCAGGTTACAAGCAGCAAGTCACTCCTCAGTGGCTTGAGGAAAACCACCCTCTTGACTCTTCGGGTGAGGATGACCAAAATGGTGCCGGGAGTGATGCTGGCTCAGAGTTTGCACACATGCTGACTGAGATTTCTTGCTGTGGCTCAACAGCTTTCCAGGCACATCTTCAGTAGAATAATATACCCAGGCGTTTTGCAAAGTTTAACCACTTGGGTACCACCATTCTTGTAACCAACAACTAGTTCCCTGACAGGAGCAAGAAACTTCTCCTTTGGCTTTTCAACTCTGGATTTGGCTGCTGAATATTTCCCCTTGTACATGGCCTTCCTGGAATACAGAGCCGATCCAGAAAATCTGCCTCCCTCCTCTGACTGGGACAGGGTTTTGGCTGCCATGGGGCTTCATCTTCTGTCTGCATTTTAGCCTTTAGGTTACCCTTCGAGACCCTGCTACCAGCATCAGCTTTCCTGTCTTTAGGTTTCTTCTCATTAAAATCTACTATCTCAGTTTTTTCACCAACTGTCTTGCTTGAGGATGGAAAAGAGCTTGAGGCCCTGTTTTTTTGACTGGTCAGCACTATAAGAGTCTATGCAAGATCTAGACTAATGACAATTGGAGAGAGGAAAAGGCTGTAGGGGGAAGCCCCTGCACCAAAAACCAGCCGCATTTTTGCAGGTGGATCTATATGTACTCTATTGGCATCTTATTAGTAAACCACCCCCAAACCGTGAAATACATGGATTTAATTGTTTTTGAATCTCTACACAGAAGTACTTCATAGTGAAATTGGGCACTCCATGGGCTATTGTAAAATGTGAGGTAAGTACACTTCTCATTAGATAATCAGCACCTGCTGTTTCAGGCAGCTTAGTTGCCTAAAAATAAATTAATTTAATTAAATTCGAATATAGGATACCTTCATCTTTCTGCACATTTACATGCTTAGGATGTCAAGCTTGAATGTGAATTCCAAAGGAAATTCTGTTGTATATTTTTTTTTGCAGAGAAGCAAAAGCTGCTTTTCCCATTCCTACTGTAAGCTGCTTTGAACATCATTTCCAATGAATGTGCCAATTTGGTGAATGGTGTGAGCCAAGGTTTGCTGATTTCAAAGCCAGCTCACATCACTGCAAATATTTCATTTCTGTTTTTTTGCATGCAGGATCAAAATGATGAAAGCTGACTTGTTCTCTTATGATCTAGAAAAGACTTAGTTTTGGGTCAAGAATCACTGACAACTTTACCAAATGTTTTCTTTCATGTTTTGTTTTCCCTTACTCACTCACTCACTCACTCACTCTCTCACTCACTCACTTACTCACTTGGAAAGCTTGAATTCATTATTACCAATCACTACATGTACCTAGCTCTACTCGGCTGGTAGTTTTAAGGATCAGAAATGTGGTATTGGAGTAAGGGACTGGCAAGGGCTATTCGGGGGTTGGCGATCAGGACAGGTCTCCAGCTTCAGGAAAGAGTTGGAACCAGAACACGAGGGCAAAAGCATAGTCATGAGAATTGAACAGTTATTATGCAGAGACAAAGATATTTAAGAAAAAGCAGAGCCCAAGTATATGAGCAACTCAGACCAATTAAAAATTTTTCCCCAATGACATGTCAGCCTACTGATAGCTGAATGTCTGTAAATACCTGTGCCAGTCCTGGACTTTACTTAATCCCTGTCCAACTACCTGCCCTGATAATATTTCTGGAATCCTGAATTACCTAGAGTTTCCAATTAAAAATGTGGATGTCACATCTATATTTCCCTTTATTAAAGGAAGTTGGAGTCCTATTAGTTTAAACAAAGGAACACAGAGGCTTTAGAGAGCTCTGGTTCCAGATGACGACATGGAAAGATCCTGAACTCCCCTCCTCCGCTGACACACCAAATCCACACCTAGTTGTGCAACCACTCCTCCTGAAGAAGAAAAAAACTCAGGTTTTAGAAATGTAACTATCATATAATAGGGATAAAATAATAGTACGAATTTAAGCTACCCTTATCTTCCCTGCCAAAAACAAAAACAAAAACAACAACAAAAAAACTCTGATGATGGAAAAAATATACTCCTATTGTTGTAAAACTTTTGCTCTGCATTTTGCCTTTTGCATGTAGACCTAACGTTCAGTTTTTTATTTTTTTTAACATTTTATTTATTTATTCATGAGAGACACAGAGAGAGAGAGAGAGAGAGAGGCAGAGACGCAGGCAGAGGGAGAAGCAGGCTCCATGCAGAAGCCTGACATGGGACTCGATCCCAGGTCTCCAGGATCACGCCCCGGGCCAAAGGCAGGCGCTAAACTGCTGAGCCACCCGGGCTGCCCACATTCAGTTTTTTAACATGCAAATTGTTCCCTTACCACAGCTACATTCTCAACCTTCCTGTCCTTCCTTATACCATCTTCATTGGAGACATTGGGAAAGCATAATTCTTTCCCACCAAGTAAGCGATGCTTCTATCTCTAACCCCATCCTCTCTTTCAAGCTCCAATACTTTATCTCTAAACCAGCCTCTGCCACCCCCCCACCTCAAGCTGCCTCACAATGGCAGCTTATCATTTCTCTGTTTCTGACAAGTTTATTACATAAATAAATGCACATTAGGGGCAGCCCTGGTGGCTCAGCAGTTTAGCACCACCTTCAGCCTACGGCCTGATCCTGGAGTCCCGGGATCGAGTCTCACCTCCGGCTCCCTGCACGGGGCCTGCTTCTCTCTCTGCCTGTGTCTCTGCCTCTCTCTTGCTCTCTCTCTGTATCTTTCATAAATAAATAAATAAAATCTTTAAAAAACAAAAATAATAAAAGCACATTAATACACTTTTCATATTTAGGTGATTTTTTATCACAATGTCAAAATGGGCCTTCCTATGAAAGTTTAATCTTTCTTTGGCCACCTACACAACATAAAGATAGATGGGTCAGGTGATCGATTGTACAGGATGGATTCAGCTGTCTCTATCATGGTCCATTGGTTTGACAGATTTCTTTCTTTAAACTGTAGTTGTTATTTAACATAATAATACAATTGCTTTGGAAACATATGAAAGGGTTAAATATGCAAAAACGAAGGAAGGAAGGAAGGAAGGAAGGAAGGAAGGAAGGAAGGAAAGAAAGAAAGAAAGAAAGAAAGAAAGAAGAAAAAGAAAGAAGAAAGAAAAAGAAAGAAAGAAAGAAAAAGAAAGAAAGAAAGAAAGAAAAAAGAAAGAAAAAAGAAAGAAAGAAAGAAAGAAAGAAGAAAAGAAAGAAAAAAGAAAGAAAGAAAGAAAGAAAGAAGAAAGAAAAAGAAAGAAAGAAAGAAAGAAAGAAAAAAGAAAGAAAGAAAGAAAGAAGAAAAGAAAGAAAAAAGAAAGAAAGAAAGAAAGAAAGAAAGAAAGAAAGAATTGCCTGAACTTTTTGTGCTATCCATCCACTTTCAAACTGTCAACAGAAAAAAACAGAAAAGTAAAGTTGAGAAGAAAGAAGATAAGATCCCCTTCTCCTATCGTTGCTTAGAATTTTTAGAATTAGAAGATAAAGAGAAGGTACTTTAAAAATGATTTTAGACCCAGGGATTTGGGCTCTAGTCTCCCAACCTCTCTCCTATCTCAGTATTTCTCATTCTTGGCACTATTGACATTTTGGTCTGAATAATTTCTCGTGCATTGTAAGATGTTTCACCACATTCTTGTCCTCTACCTATTGGATACCAGACAATACTCTTGAACTGTGACAACCAAAAATGTTTTCAGGCTTTGCCAAATATCTTCTGAGGAGCAAAACCATCCTCCTTGGGAAATCACTGCTTCAGCTCAACGCAAGTGATGGAGAAGGCTGTGGCTTCAGCCCATTGTTCAAATGAATCCCCTAGGCATTTTTACATTTGTGGGTTTGGCCCCATCTCTCAGCTGACCCTTAGCTGATGAATTCCTTTAATGTTTAATGTCCCTTTTGCCCCTTCACTCCTCAAATCTGTAGGTGTCATGGCAAGGCTATATCCCCCAATTGTATTTGCCCTTCGAGGTCCCGTGGGACCCTGCAGAATGCTCCCCCTGTATCCTTGGAGAAGGTGTTTCTGCTCCTTCTCGTGTCTGCAGCTTACCCATACGCACAGATACACACATTCCCTCCCCCCTCTCTTTCTTTTCTCTTTCCAATTCTCCTTCCTTCTGTTCATTTAGCACAGGAGAATTTCAGCAATCCTTGTTCCAAGCACATGTATAAACAAAGAATGAAAACTGTTTCCTCTTCTTGAAGCCTTTACCAAACTTTCAAAATAAAATTCATAGAGCCCCCTTCCATGTCCCCAAAGTGGGAAGGCTTTCCATGAACAGCAATCTCTGCAACATGTCAACCATAGTATTATTTTCCAATGTTCATTCTATAGTAATTGGTAGGGATGAATGAGCAGGGTTAACGTGTGTCCTTTCTCTAACCGGCACCTCTCAACAATTCCAATTTCCGGTGGGTCTCTGAATTTAGAATGTTAAGTACTTAAAACAAGGTCCCGTCAGCTTACACCATAAGTCCAGAATACAAGAAACCACCCACATTTTGTTACACTGGATCAAAGATGATTCATGGGAGAGAAAGCAGTGGTTGCAAAGGCCCTTAAGGGCCATTGTCTTCTGGCATCTTAACAAACTCTGACTTCATCTTTGACATTTAACTGCTGAAAGTTTTCAAGCCCTGTGTCATCTGCCCCACAACTGGCTAAGCTGATAAGAAAGGCTGGGTGCTCCCTCCTTTGGCACGAGTAGGAAGTTCCAACCATGCAAATCCCAGGCCCATTCATGGGAACATTCACTCAAGCAGATCCCCTAATTTCAAGAAAAGCCTAACTGGTCTCTTTTATCTGTTATCTCCAGGCTCTGCTTTTGGACCTGCTCGTGAGATAACCGTTTTTTTGTTTTGTTTTGTTTTGTTTTTTTTTTAAGAAGGCTTCATTATGTGAGTAATAAACCTTACTGTATCCTCTCTCTCTGTTTTGTGGGGGTTTTTTTGTTTGTTTGTAAAAAATCACTTTTTGTTTAGGTATCCATGACATGTAACGTCATGTTGCTTTCAGGTGCACACATAATGATTCAATATTTGTATATATCATGAAATGATCATGATGCAGACTCCTGACCACACTCCTGCCAAGGAAGAGAACCTGCCCCTGAAGCAAGCCCGGGAATCATCCTTATGATGATCCTTTGAGAACGTACCTTGCAGAAACGTAGTAGGCCTGGAGGGAGCTGACTAGTTCCCGGTGAAGACGGCCGCCTTGGAGCACTCCCATCCCCAGCTGAGGAAGCTCGACGGGGCGTCAGTTGTCCAACGTGTCGTGGAGGCCAAGCATCTGGGCAGGCAGCCCCAACTGGTCGAGGGTCTGACTAGGGGCCCAGTCACCCCACAGTGCAGCACATCCCTGGACAATGGAGGGAGCCGGTCCTGTCACGGCAGGGAGGTGCCCCTGGAGATCTGGCTGGAAGCCCTGGAGGAGGCTCCCCACATCCAGGACCCGCCCCGTCATCCTGTGCCATGGAGCCGGCCGGCAGGTGCATGTGCTCTGCCTGCCCAGGCCTCCCCACGCAAGCAGCGCGGCCTCCCTGAGGAGAACGCACACGCCGCGAGGACCCGCCAGATCTGGCGTCTTCGGCCCACGGCCCAGACCCGGGCGCTCTCCCCCGGACCGCCAGGAGCGTCTCGTGTGTGGACGAGACCCAGGACAGGCGGCGGCTCACGTCTAGGACACCGCCGAGGAGGGGCGCTGCGTGCGGCCAGCGTGCGTGACGTGCGTGCGTGACGTGCGCCTGACGTCCGGTACGCCGTGCGCAATGAGGTCACGCGGATGCCCCCCGCGGAGCGCTGAGGGTGCGGCCGGGGTGTCGCCCCTGTGTCCTCTGCGGAGGGCTGAGAACCCAGCCGAGTGGTGGGGGCGTCTGTGGGCCCCAGCTGGAGCGGGGCCGCGTCGCGGACGAGGCCCAGGAGCGCGTCCCCGTGTGTGTGACGGAAGCCGACCCGCTCTTCAGCGAGGCCCAGGCCTCCGTCCAGGCGGCGAGGCCTCTGCCGCGAGCACGTGGGAGCCCTGCAGGCCCTGCCCGGAGACCCCGTGGACAGGCCTCGCCGCAGCCGGGGACAAAGGCTGCAGGACGGCGTCCAGCTCTGGGGAACGTCCTGGACCAGCTGCAGGCGGCCTCGGGAAGGGGAAGTCGGCCCGGGCGGAGCTGCGGTGGCCCCGGGGCCTGGCGCACGGCGGCCGCGGACCCTCCACGCCCTCAACCACGTGGCGCTGCCCCTGTCGGGTGTGGGCCGGGTCCGTGCCAGCCGCTGTGCAGCGCTCAAGCTCGACGTCCTGCCCTGGATCCTGATTCCAGGACGTCAGAGGCCACAAACGCCTTCACAGCAGGTACTGATTGGGCCCGTGGGGGAGGGGACGGCGCACCACACCCTGCTGCTTCTTTTTCTTTTTTTCTTTTTCGTTTCTTCAGAGGGAAACTCAAACACCCTTTCTTTTCTTTCCTTTTCTTTTCTTATCTTTTCTTTTCTTTTTTTTCTTTTTTCTACCCTTTTTTTTTTTTTAATGCACCAAGATGTTCAATTGTGTGAATAGTTCAAATGGATTTTCTCATATGGGAAGAGGATGAAGCAGGTGCACATGTTCTTTGAACAGAGGTTAGAAGGTAGGAACTCCTGTGTGGGGTCCCATAAGCACCCCCAGCTACAGTAGTACCATGGGAATAATAAGTTGGATGTGGTGAAGACTGTGAGGAAAATAAAAAAATAAAAAACCACTTGAATTGAATGTGGCATAATCGGGCTTAATATCCTACCCAAAGTTGAGGTGGCACCAGTGTGGGGGTACATCCCACTCCCACGGGGTGAGTGAAACTGGCTCTGCACGGAGGCTGGCGAGGGACCACTACCACAGGCTCTGGCGGCGGCCGGTTCCTTCTTCTAATGCCTTTTTTGGTAACTTGGTTCTGCTGCCTACTGGCAGGCTTTCACGTGAGCTGCTGAAGGACGGTTTGTGCTTTGAACTGTGTCGCAGGGATCCCTGGGTGGCGCAGCCGTTTGGCGCCTGCCTTTGGCCCAGGGCGCAATCCTGGAGACCCGGGATGGAATCCCACATCAGGCTCCCGGTGCATGGAGCCTGCTTCTCCCTCCGCCTGTGTCCCTGCCTCTCTCTCTCTCTCTGTGACTATCATAAATAAATAAAAAATTTTAAAAAAATTAAAAAAAAAATAAATAAAGGTGATAATACTTTTGATTTGCATGATATCTTTTTTAACATGTCAAATGATTTAAAGGCTATTAAATCATTTATTTGTTCATATATGGAATCAGTTGCAGTCAAAAACATGAGATGAGTTACCATGGGAAAAAGAAAAAAATTAGGCTCTACTTCAGAGTATCAGCTGTTAGGGTTTGGGTGAGAGATGAGGATGCTGACTAAAAAGTTAATAAAGTGAAAAGCAGCTTTTCACATAGGGGATATGAAAATCCTTGAATCCTTTCATTTCAATTGAAATTGTCAATTGAATTTGTACAATTGTCTCCTGTTTGCAATGTATTAAAAATAATTTTAACCTGAGGAGAATATTTATAAGCTATAGAAAGGAACCATTTACATCATTTTGTTGTTGTTTTGCTTTGCTTTTGCTTTTTCTTTTACTTTAATTCTAGTTCCTCCTTTCTATCATGACTAATCTCTTATCACTTAGCTTCACTCACCTGTATTATAGACAAAGAAAATGGATGACAGCAGTTGGGTATCATTGCAGATGAGTATACTACAGGTGAATTTCATGAAATATATATATTATAGACCAGTTTTGGTACTTTCAGTAATAGAACCCATATTGCACCGTATTTGTAGCAACTGAGGCTTATATTTAAATCATCAGTCTCTATTTTTTTCTAAATTGCTTCTGTTTATTGATTAGGCAAATGTACCTTTTATTATTCATTGATTAATCCCAGAAATAAGAAGAAATGCTTTTTTCATAATATTATATATCTTGGAATTCATTGATACACATTAAAGTTTAATTTGCTCTGGGATGGTTCTTCTATGGCTTGAGAAAATTGAGTTATTATCTAAAACATTTAAAAATTATTTTTAAAAAGATTTTATTTCTTTCAGAAAGAGAGAGATTGAGAATGAGAGAGAGAGAGGCAAAGAAACTCAAGTAGATTTGTGCTGAGCATGGAGCCCAATCATTGGTATTATGACCTGAACAGAAACCAAGAGTTGGACACTTAACTAGTCATCCAAGTAACCTAAAATTACTGACTTTTATATGGTCCCAATGAGATGAAAGTCAGATACAAACTTAGGAATTTTTCTAATTTTCCTTAGGTATTTATTCATAAGTCGAAGGTTTTCCTAGACATTTATCCATGTACCTTTTGTGTGTGTAAGAAAACTAGGAAGGAAGACTATTTTCTCCCTTTATGAGAATTTGGACTCTATAAGGCATCTGGTAAATATAAAAATGATACTTTCAAAAGCTTTAAGAATATGACGATTCCCAATTGCCAAGAATTTTACTTCATTAGAGCACATAGCACCAGATAAAGTAAGGAGAGCCTTTATCCTGCTTAAAGCCTGGGACATTTATATTTATTTATATATATATATATATATATATATATATACACACACACACATACACACACATACATACATATACATATATATATTACTTATAATACATATGTATAAAATATATGTACAATATAAAATATAAATATAAAAATAAAATAAACAAAATATAAAATATTATATGTATAATATTATATGTATAAAATACATATAATACATATGTATATGTATTTTATTGGAGTTCAATATGACAACATATAGCATAACACCCAGTGCTCATCCCATCAAGTGCCCCCCTCCGTGCCCATCACCCAGTCATCCCATCCCCCCGCCCACCTCCCCGTCCACTACCCCTTGTTTGATTCAAAGACTTAGGAGTCTCTCATGTTCTGTCACCTTCACTGATATTTCTCACTCGTTTTCTTTCCTTTCCCTTTTCACTATTTTTTATATTCCCCAAATGAATGAGACCATATAATGTTTGTCCTTCTCTGATTGACTGACTTAACTCAGCATAATACCCTCCAATTCCATCCATGTTGAAGCAAATGGTGGGTATTTGTCATTTCTAATGGCTGAGTCATATTCCATTGTATGCATATACCACATCTTCTTTTATCATTAATCTTTCAATGGACAACGAAGCTCCTTCCACAGTTTGACTATTGTGCACATTGCCACTATAAACGTTGGGGTGCAGGTGTCTCGGCTTTTCACTGCATCTGTATCTTTGGGGTAACTCCCCAGAAGGGAAATTGCTGGGATCTAGGGTAGCTCTATTTTTAACTCTTTGAGGAACCTCCACACTGTTTTCCAAAGTGGCTGTGCCAGCTCACACTTTCAGAACAGTGCAAGAGGGTTCCCCTTTCTCCACATCGTCTCCAACATTTCTTGTATCCTGTATTGTTAATTTTCACCATTCTCACTGGTATGAGGTGGTATCTCATTGTGGTTTTGATTTGTATTTCCCTGATGGCAAGTGATGCAGAGCATTTTCCCATGTGCTTGTTGGCCATGTGTAGGTCTTCTTTGGTGAAATGTCTGTTCATGTCTTTTGCCCATTTCATGATTGGATTCTTTGTTTCTTTGGTGTTGAATTTAATAACTTCTTTATAGATCTTGGATAGTAGCCCTTTATCTGATAGGTCACTTGCAAATATCTTCTCCCATTCTGTAGGTTGTCTATTATTTTGTTGAATATTTCTTTTGCTGTGCAGAAGCTTTTTATCTTGATTAAAATTGTTCATTTTTGCTTTTGTTTCCCTTGCCTTCATAGATTTATCTTGCACGAACTTGCTGCGGCCAAGTTAAAAAAGGTATTGCCTGTGTTATCCTCTAGGATTTTGAGGAATTCTCGCCTCACATTTAGATCTTTCATCCATTTTAAGTTTATCTTTGTGTATGGTGTAAAAGCATTGTCTAGTTTCATTCTTTTGCACGTGGCTGTCCAATTTTCCCAGCACCATTTATTGAAGAGTCTGTCCTTTTTCCTGTGGATATTCTTTCTGGTTTTGTCGAATATTGACCATAGAGTTGAGGGCCCATTTCTAGGTTCTCTCTTCTGTTCCATTGACCTATGTGTCTGTTTTTGTGCCAATACTACACTATCTTGAGGATCACAGCTTTGTAGTACAGCTTGAAACCCGGCATTGGGATGCCCCCAGCTCTGGTTTTCTTTTTCAATATTCCCCCGGCTGTCTTTTCTGATTCCATACAAATCTTAAGATGATTTTTTCCAACTCTCTGAAGAAAGTCCGTGGTATTTTGATAGGGATTGCATTGAATGTGTAAATTTCCCTGGGTAGCATTGACATTTTCACAGTATTAATTCTGCCAATCCATGAGCATGGAATATTTTGCCATCTCTTTGTGTCTTCCTCAAATTCTTTCAGAAGTATTCTGTAGTTTTTAGGGCATAGATCCCTTACCACTTTGGTTAGGTTTATTCCTAGGTATCTTATGCTATTGAGTGCAAGTGTAAATGGGATTGACTCCTTAATTTCTCTTTCTTCAGTATCATTGATAGTGTAGAGAAATGCCACTGATTGCTATGCATTGATGTTTGTCTCCTGCCACATTACTGAATTGCTGTATGAGTTCTAGCAATCTTGGGGTGGATCTTCTGGGTTTTCTGTGTACAGTAAGTATCATGTCGTCTGCAAAGAGGGAGAGTTTGACTTCTTTACCAATTTGAATGCCTTTGATTTCTTTTTGTTGTCTGATTGCTGAGGCTAGGACTTCTAGTACTATGTGTTGAATAGCCGTGGTGACAGTGGACATCCCTGTTGTGTTCCTGATCTTGTGGAAAGGCTCCCAGTGTTTTTCCATTGAATGATATTTGCTGTGGGCTTTTCATAGATGGCGTTTAAGATGCTGAGGAATGTGCCCTCTATCCCTACACTCTGCAGAGTTTTGATCAGGAATAGATGCTGTATTTTGTCAAATGCTTTCTCTGCATCTATTGAGGATCATATGGTTCTTGTTTTTTCTCTTGTTGATATGATCAATCACATTGATAGCTTTATGAGTGTTGAACCAGCAGATAAATCCCACTTGGTCATGATGAACAATCCTTTTAATGTACTGTTGGATTATATTGGCTAGTATCTTGTTGAGAAATTTTGCATCTGAGTTCATCAGATATTGTTCTATAATTGTGCTTTTTGGTGGAGTCTTTGTCTGGTTTTGAAATTAAGGTGATGATGGTCTCATAGAATGAGTTTGGAAGTATTCCACCCCTTTCTATCATTCAGAACAGCTTTAGTAGAATAGGTATTGTTCCTTCTTTAAATGTTTGATAGAATTCCCCTGGGAAGCCATCTGGCCCTGGACTTTTCTGTCTTGGGAGGTTTTCGATGACTGCTTCAATTTCCTCCCTGGTTATTGTCTTATGCAGGTTTTCTATTTCTTCCCATTCTAGTTTTGGTAATTTGTGGTTTTCCAGAAACGCTTCCATTTCTTCTAGATTGCCTAAAATATTGGCATATGGCTGCTCATAATATGTTTTAAAAATCGTTTGTATTTCCGGTATGGTTGTAATCTCTCCTTTTTCATTCATGATTTTATTAATTAGAGCCTTTTTTCTTTTGTTTTTAATAAGGCTAGCTAAGGGTTTATCTATCTTATTAATTCTTTCAAAGAACCAACTCCTGGTTTTGTTGATCTGTTCTACAATTCTTCAGGTCTCTGTTTCATTGAGTTCTGCTCGAATCTTTATTAACTCTCTTCTTCTGCTTGGTGTAGATTTTATTTGCTGTTTTTTCTCCAGTTCCTATAGGTGTAAAGTTAGCTTGTGTATTTGAATTCTTCCCAATTTTTTGAGGGATGCTTGTATTGCAATGTATTTCCCTCTCAGGACTGCTTTTGCTGTATCTCAAAGTTTTGAATAGTTGTATCTTCATTCTCATTAGTTTCCATGAATCTTTTTTATTCTTTAATTTCCTGGTTGACCCATTCATCTATTAGCAGGATGCTCTTTAACCTCCACATGTTTGAATTTCTTCCAAATTTCTCCTTGTGATTGAGTTCAAGTTTCAAAGCATTATGATCTGAAAATATGCAGGGGGCAATCCCAGTCTTTTGGTATCCCTTGAGACCTGATTTGTGACCCAGTAGATGGTCTATTCTGGAGATACTTCCATGTGCACTTAGAAGAATGTGTATTCAGTTGCGTTTGGATGTAAAGTTTTGTAAATATCTGTGAAATCCATCTAGTCCAGTGTATCATTTAAAGTTCTTGTTTCTTTGAAGATGTTGAGCTTAGAAAATTTGTCATTTGCAGAAAGTGCCATGTTGAAGTCTCCCAGTATTAGTGTATTATTATCTAACTATGTCTTGACTTTGGTTATTAGTTGATTGGTATACTTGGCAGCTCCCACATTACGGGCATAAATATTCATGATTGTTAGGTCCTCTTGTTCAATAGATCCTTTAAGTATAATATAGTGTCCCTCTTCATCTCTTACTACAGTCTTTGGGATAAACTCTAATTTATCTGATATGAGGATTGCTACCCTGCTTTCTTTTGAGGACCATTTGAATGGTAAATGGTTCCCCAACCTTTCATTTTCAGGCTGTACGTGTCCTTAGGTCTAAAATGAGTCTCCAGTAGACAGCAAATAGATGGGTCTTGCTTTTCTATCCAGTCTGAAACCCTGAGTCTTTTGATGGGATCATTAAGCCCATTCATGTTCAGAGTTACTATTGAAAGATATGAATTTAGTATCATCATAATACCTATTTTATTCAGGCCCTGTTTTGTGGGTTATATCTTTCGGTATCCTCTTTCTTTTACAGAGTCCCTCTTAATATTTCTTGCAGAGCTGGTTTGGTGGTCACATATTCTTTCAGTTCCTGCCTGTCTTGTAAGCTCTTTATCTCTCCTTCTATTCTGAATGAGAGCCTTGCTGGATAAAGTATTCTTGGTTGCATGTTCTTCTCACTTAGGACCCTGAATATATCCTGTCAGCCCTTTCTGGCCTGCCAGGTCTCTGTGGAGGGGTCTGCTGTTAATTTAATATTTCTCCCCATATAATTAGTCTCTTGCTGCTTTAAGGATTTTCTCTTTATCTTTGGAATTTGCAAGTTTCACTATTAAATGTTGAGGTGTTGAATGTTTTTTATTGATTTTGGGGGGGAACCTCTCTATGTCCTGGATCTGAATGCCTGTTTCCTTCCCCAACTTAGGGAAGTTCTCAACTATAATTTCTTCAAATACACTTTCTGTTCCTCTGTCCCTTTTGGCGCCCTCTGGAACCCCAATTATATGTAGATTTTTCCTTCTAAGGCTGTCATTTATTTCCCTTAACCTTTCCCCATGGTCTTTTAATTGTTTTTCTCTTTTTTTCCTCAGCTTCCTTCCTTGCCATCAACTTGTCTTCTATGTCACTCACTCTTCCTTCTACCTCATTAACCTTCATCGTTAGGACCTCCGGTTTGGATTGCATCTCATTTAATTGATTTTTAATTTTGGCCTGATTAGATCTAAATTCTGCAGTCATGTAGTCTCTTGATTCCTTTATGCTTTTTTCCAGAGCCACCAGTAGCTTTATAATTGTGCTTCTGAATTGGCTTTCTGACATCAAATTGTAATCAAATTGTGGCAGAGAGTACTGTTTCTGATTCTTTTGTGGTGAGTTCTTCTTTCTAGTCATTTTGCTCAGTGCAGAGTGGCTAAAAATGAATTGTACCGGAAAAAAGGGAAGAAAAAAAAGAAAAAACAAAAACAAAAGACAAGGAGGGGTATCCTCTGGTTCTATATACCATAAGTCCCTCAACTTCCCTGGGGCTTTCCAGTGCTGCTAGGCCAAAAACTTGCTCTTCCCCTGTCCTTCCAGCTGGTCTTGTGGGGGAGGGGCTGCTGTGCTGACTCTCAGGTGTGTGCATGGCTCAGTGGGAGCTGTTTACCCCCTGAGGCCCCAGTTCCCTGGTGGCCCCACTCTGTCCCAGGCACAGGGTGACACCAGGAGGAACAACCACACTGGTGCGGCCACCCTTCTAGCTCTGGAGTCAGCTCTCCCAGTAACTCCCACGGCTACTGGTCTGCACTCGCCTGGATGCTCCCAGGAGCAGGGGGTGCTGATCTGCACAGCCTGGGGGTGCCTGGCAGCAGGAGGGTCCTTGCTATCCTCTGCCCTCCCTGCCTCTGCCTGTCCCAGAAGGAGCACAGGATCCTGGGCTGTGTCTGCTTTGTCCCCTGGGACCCCGGGCCTGTTCTGCTGGAATTGCACTCCTGGGGCCCGGGCTCCCGAAGGTAGCAGGGTGCAGCCTCCTGCAGCCAGAGACGCTGCCTGAGCTTCTCCCGAGGTCCCGCCGGGTGCGTGCTCCAGCCCTTCACAGAGCTCAACCCGTGGTCTTTGGTGCACTCTCTCCCAGGTGCCCTCCTCTCCTAGTGACCCCGGGGAGTTGGAGGTGCCATTGCCCCTCCTGTGGTTCTGCCCGGTTTCCCTGTTGAGCGCCTTCCCCTCTGGAAAGAATTCGGTTCAGATTTTTAAACTTCCTGCTTCTCCAGGCTGGGCTTTCCTGTCCTGGAGGCTTTTGCTGCCTGGCCTTAGCCCGGCTCCTTGTGGGGCCCCTCCGCCACTGGAATCTTTTTTATTTTTTCTTCCCTCGGCTTCCTACCTTGTTAGAAGTGCAAACTCTTCTCTCTGTAGCATTCCAGCTATTCTCTCTTTAAATCTTAGGTAGAATTCATAGGGTTTCAGGATGATTTGAAAGTTATCTAGGTAAGTCGGGTGAGCGCAGGTGACTTGGGGACCCTACTCCCATTTTTCCCCACCCCCCCCTTATCCATGTACTTAAACTTATTCAACAGGTGTTCCCCAAATCTGAAAACTCAAAAATGAAGTAGGAAAACAAAACAAAACGTCTCAATGAGAATTTCTTAAACTTCAGTAATTGGTAGAGAAATTCCTATGTCATTACTTTGGGATGGTGAAACTTAAAGTCTTGGGTAATTCAGCTTATATGCATCTTATTAAGAAGCATTTACCTGTAATTTATTTTTAAATTATTTTTACATAGAAAATCTGAACACTAGGGAGGAATATATATCGCTGCCTATAAATACATGTGCACATATATATCTACATTTTAGTGGACTATATTTTTAAAACATATATTTGGATTATTTTTGGAAAACTTTCTTAACAGTTTTTATAGGCTTAAAGAACAGACTCAACTTAGGTTTTTAACTAGAAATCTCTAGTTGTATAAAAACCTGTATATGCGGTTTGGCATAGTTTTCAGCTGCAAGTTTTGAGCAGTTTGTTGCTGGGTCAGAAAGAAATCTTTCTTGCTTGGTTTGCAGACTGTGTGTTCACCCCTCTGAGACCAAGGCCAGGAGGTTGTGACCCCTCAGAGATGGAGCACAGGTTAGAGGTCACCACTCAGAGGCGGAGCCTGGCCTGGAGTTTACACCAGCAAAGTACCATCACTGAAGAACTACTGAAAGTGACTGTCTCCCTAGAAATGTTTAAAATGAAAGAGTGAATGAATATGTGTGTGTGTGTGTGTGTGTGTGTGTGTGTATATATACATATATATATATATATGTATGTATATATATATATATATAGGCAGGGGCAGACAAAATATCACCTAGAGTTCCATCTTGTAGAGGGAGCTGTTAAACTCTCATAAGATTTCATTTTTTCTTATCTGTCTTAAACATGTATTATCAAATACGTGATCATTTTATATGTGAAATTTTAGTTATTTAATTAACTTTAAATTATAATTGTTTCCCAAGTCATTATCTACCCAAAAATCGTTTCCAGGAACAGAGTCCTAATAATTATTAAGGACTCTGTGTTCATTAACATACTTACAGAATGTGTATAGGTACGCAGCATTGTTATCAGTTCTGAGCATGTTGTATTGGAAAAATTCTGGACAGGGAGGTTATCAGGAGACTCAAGTTCTGATATTGACTGTCAATAAACTAATAGGTTCTATATGCTTACATCTAAGGGCTGACGAAAAGGGCTACTATGAAAAATCATGGCTACTTAGGGTAAGCTAAGATAGTACAGGAATTATCTGGAGTAGATTCTACTAATATGTACCAAAGTCCAGTGTTTTCCTGCATAGCCATCTCTGTTACTTAGAAATTCTGTATTATGTAGTTATATTTGGTTAACACCTATTCTCTTCTTTTTTCTTCTTCCTTTAACCATTAATCCATTTTCCCAAACAACCGTGGACTCATCTAATCGTTCTTTTAGACATTAAAAACAAAAATTGTCTATTGTCTTATAAATTCCAGGCATGTGTATTAGGTTCTAGGAATAAAGGGGTGACCAAATGAGAAAGGTTCTCGTCTTTTTGAATTTTACACTCCATGATGAGGGAGAAGCCACAGATAATTATTCTATGGAAGATGTACTGAATTGGATTAAAAGTGCATGAAAACACACCAGTTAGAAGTTTGTTCAGAACGACGTTGCTCGCTCATGTATGCCTGTTCTCTGGCATAATTATAAGCAGTGCCCTTTCACTCTAAAAAATGCTTCATTTTAGGTAATAGATGATAAAGCCTCTGTATGTATCAAAATTTACAAGGTAGCAGCTGCCCACCCCAACCTTTATTTTACAAATAAAGAAAATGAAATTCTGATTGGTGTGGTAACTTTACTATGATGACATAGCTAATTAATGATAGAAATACACAGCTTCATAGGACAGAAAAAATGATACAAGCCATCCATGAGTGACAGTTCACCATAGATCTGTGATCTTAGAAATTAACCTAATGCTCTAAGCCACACAGTCATGAATATGTGAATTCTGATATCGTCCTGTGCTGTGGCAGTTAAAAGAGAGCATATTCTTGAAAGTCCTAGAACAATAGATTGAAAAATATCCTCAATGTTAGCCCCTCTGCCAGAAGAGAAAATACTCTTACCCCACTAGAGCATTTATAGAATAAGAGATCTCTCACAGGTACTTTTTTAATATTTATTTTTTATTGAAGTTTCTTTTGCCAACATATACTATAATACCCAGTGCTGATCCCATCAAGTGCCTTCCTCAATGCTTGACACCCAGTGACCCCAACCCCCTACTCATCTCCGCTTCTGCATTACTTTGTTCATTTCCCAGAGTTAGGATTCTCTCAAGGTTTGTCTCCCTCTCTATTTTTTCCTACTCAGTTTCCCTCCTTTCCCTTATAATCCCTTTCACTATTTCTTATATTCCCCATATGAGTGAAACCATATAATGATTGTCCTTCTCCAATTGACTTACTTCACTCAGCATAATACCCTCTCATCCACGTCGAAGCAAATGGTAGGTATTTGTCCATTCTAATGGCTGAGAAATATTCCATTATTCCACACACATTATATATATATCACATATTATATATCTATCTATCACATATTAGATATATATATATCACATCTTCTCTATCCATTTATATGTCAGTGGACATCATGGCTCATGCCAGTTTAGCTGTTGTGGACATCGATGCTATAAACATTGGGGAGCAGGTGTCTCAGCTTTTCACTGCATCTGTATCTTTGGGGTAACTCCCCAGCAGGGCAATTGCGGAGTCGTAGGGTAGCTCTATTTTTAACTCTTTGAGGAACCTCCACACTGTTTTTCAGAGTAGCTGAACCAGTTCACATTCCCACCAAGTTCCCAACAGTTCCCCTGTCTCCACATCCTCTCCAACATTTGCTGTTTTCTATCTTCTTAATCTTCTTAATCTTAATCTTCTTAATCTTCTTAATCTTCTCACTGGTGTGAGGTGGTATCTCACTGTGGTTTTGATTTGTATTTCCCTGATGGCCAGTGATGCAGAGCATTTTCCCATGTGCTTATTGGCCATGTGTAGGTCTTCTTTGGTGAAATGTCTATTTATGTCTTTTGCCCATTTCATAATTGGATTGTTTGTTTCTTTGCTGTTGAGTTTAATAAGTTTTTTTTATAGATCTCGGATAGTAGCCCTTTATCTGATAGGTCACTTGCAAATATCTTCTCCCATTCTGTAGGTTGTCTTTTATTTTGTTGACTGTTTCTTTTGCTGTGCAGAAGCTTTTTATCTTGATTAAGTCTCAATAGTTCATTTTTGCTTTTGTTTCCTTTGCCTTCATAGATTTATCTTGCAAGAAGTTGCTGTGGCCAAGTTAAAAAAGGGTGTTGCCTGTGTTATCCTCTAGGATTTTGAGGAATTCTCACCTCACATTTAGATCTTTCATCCATTTTAAGTTTATCTTTGTGTATGGTGTAAAAGCATTGTCTAGTTTCATTCTTCTGCACATGGCTGTCCAATTTTCCCAGCACCATTTATTGAAGAGTCTGTCCTTTTTCCTGTGGATATTCTTTCTGGTTTTGTCGAATATTGACCATAGAGTTGAGGGCCCATTTCTAGGTTCTCTCTTCTGTTCCATTGACCTATGTGTCTGTTTTTGTGCCAATGCTACACTGTCTTGAGGATCACAGATTTGTAGTACAGCTTGAAATCCAGCATTGTGATGCCCCTGGCTCTGGTTTTCTTTTTCAATATTCCCTTTGCTGATTCCATACAAATCTTAAGATGATTTTTTCCAACTCTCTGAAGAAAGTCCATAGTATTTTGATAGGGATTGCATTGAATGTGTAAATTTCCCTGGGTAGCATAGACATTTTCACAGTATTAATTCTTCCAATCCGTGAGCATGGAATATTTTTCCATCCCTTTGTGTCTTCCTCAAAATCTTTCAGAAGTGTTCTGTAGTTTTTAGGGCATAAATCCCTTACCACTTTGGTTAGGTTTATTCCTAGGTATCTTATGGTTTTGGGTGCCATTGTAAATGGGATTGACTCCTTGATGTCTCTTTTTTCAGTCTCATTTTAGTTTATAGGAATTCCACTGATTACTATGCATTGATTTTGACTCCTGCCGCATGGCTGAATTGCTGTATGAGTCCTAGCAATCTTGGGGTGGTGTCTTTTGGGTTTTCTACACACAGTAACGTGTCATGTGCAAAGAGGGAGAGTTTGCCTTCCTCTGCCAGTTTAAATGCCTTTTATTTCTTTTTGTTGTCTGATTCCTGAGGCTAGGACTTCTAGTACTATGTTGAATAGCAATGGCGAGAGTGGACATCCCTGTCATGTTCCTGATCTTAGGGGAAAGGCTCTCAGTTTTTCTCCATGGAGAATGATATTTGCTGTGGGCTTTTCATAGATGGCTTTTGAGATGCTGAGGAATGTTCCTTCTATCCCTACACTGTGAAGAGTTTTGATCAGGAATGGATGCTGTATTTTGTCAAATGCTTTCTCTGCATCTATTGAGAGGATCCTATGGTTCTTGTTTTTTTCTCTTGTTGATGTGATCTATCACATTGATTGTTTTATGAGTGTTAAACCAACCTTGCATCTCAGGGATAAATCCCACTTGGTCATGGTGAATAATCCTCTTAATGTACTGTTGGATCCTATTGGCTAGTATCTTGTTGAGAAATTTTGCATCCATGTTCATCAGGGATATTGTTCTATAATTGTCCTTTTTGGTGGGGTCTTTGGTTTTGGAATCAAGGTGATGCTGGCCTGTTAGAACAAATTTTGAAGTATTCCATCCCTTTTTATCCTTCAGAACAGCTTTAGTAGAATATTATTTCCTCTTTAAACATTTGATAGAATTCCCCTCAGAAGCCATCTGGCCCTGGAATTTTGCGTCGTGGCAGGTTTTTGATAACTGCTTCAATTTCCTTGTTGGTTATTGGCCTTTCAGGTTTTCTATTTCGTTTTGTTCTAGTTTTGGTCATTTGTGATTTTTCCAGAAATGCATCCATTTCTTCTAGATTGCCTAATTTATTGGCTTATAGCTGCTCATAAAATGTTTTTTAAAATCATTTGTATTTCCTTGGTATGGTTCTGATCCCTCCTCTTTCATTTGTGATTTTATTACCTTGAGGGTTTTTTTTTTCTCTTTAATAAGGCTGGCTAAGGGTTTATCTATCTTATTAATTCTTTCAAAGAACCAACTCCTGTTCTTCTTTTTTTATCTGTTCTGCAGTTCTTCTGGTCTCTGTTTCATTGAGTTCTGCTTGAATCTTTATTATCTCCCCTCTTCTGCTTGGTGTAGGCTTTATGTGCTGTTCTTTCTCCAGTTCATTTAGGTGCAAGTTTAGCTTGTGTATTTGAGTTATTTCCAGTTTTTTGAAGGAGACTTGTATTGAGATGTATTTCCTTCTTGGGACCTCTTTGCTGTATCCCAGATTTTTTGAATGGTTGTATCTGCATTTTCATTAGTTTCCCTGAATCCATAGATTCTTCTCTAATTTCCTGGTTGACCCATTCATCTTTTAGTAGGATGCTCTTTAACCTCCATGTGTTTGAATTTCTTCCAAATTTCTTCTTATGACTGAGTTCTAGTTTCAAAGCATTGTGGTCTGAAAATATGCAGGGGGGCAATCCTATCTTTTGGTATCGGTTGAGACCTCATTTGTGACCTAGTGTGTGGTCTATTCTGGAGAAAGTTCCATGTGCACTTGGGAGGAATGTGTATTCAGTTGTGTTCAGTTAGAAAGCTCTGTAAACATCTGTGAAATCCATCTGGTCCAGTGTATAATTTAAGGCCCTTGTTTCTTTGGTGATGTCATGCTTAGAAGATCTGATATTTACTGACAAGGACTGTGTTGAAGTCTCCTACTATTAGTGTATTATTTTATTTTTTTCTTCCTCTACTTATTGAATTAAAATTTATTTCAAAAGGTAAAGTTTATATATCCTTTGAATAAATAAGAAGTCAAAAATTTTAGAATTAAGTAATAAGTCTTCAACATTATAAAGCCATATATAGCAGTAATTAAAGTAGTGGTAATGTCACAGAAAATGATAAAAATGTCACAGAATTCAAATCACAACTTGGATTCTCAATGATTCAAGTGTCTTATCTTACACAATAAGAGTTTGGTCAATTTTAAGATAAACTTCCTCCAGATATGCTGTCCTCAAGTCCTCTAATCTTGTGGTCCATCAGCTCACACAATGGGATAGTTGGTTGCTGTGGCAATTCTACAATGGTTGTTCTGGTCTTAGGCCATTTTTATATAGCCATTCCAGCCCCATTCTGGACCCCAACTGTTCTTGATAATCCAAAATTTATTATTTGAGTCTGTTCCTACAAAGCCATAGCCAGCCACCCGAACACCATGATCTAGATCTTTGCAGCTGCAGTCTGGATCAAATTAAATGCCTGCTTTGTAGAACTGGAAATGCCTGCATCAGTAGCAACAGAGATGGGCCCTAGAGTTGCCACTGCCTTCATTAGGGTCTTTTCCCATTGAGGGAGGTCCATGAAGCCAGTGTCATTGGCAGCAGAACACTCAGTCTTGTAGTTACAGGTCTCTATGTCCTTTCCAAGATATGGATAAGATTCCTCTGAATCCAGGCCTCCATTGTCTTTAACATGATGAAAGGTGTTATCCATCAGGCCACCACTGCAGCCCTCATTGCCTTGAGCCTTAGAGCAGTCCACCAGGTTCTGCTCACTCAGTGGCACAAGTTTGCCTGTTTTCCGGAACATCTGTCTTTTGAGGGCACCAGTTGCACTAAAAGTCCAACAAGAACCACACTGACTCTGATTCTGCACAGGAGTTACGTAGCCTTTCTCTCTCCAGTCCACAGATTTGGGGATCTCAGCAAAGATAGGTTCTTGGAACACTTTCCCTTTCTTGTGCTTCTGGTTTTGAAAGTCATTCATCACCTGCCTGAATTCTTCATTGGTCATGTCACCAAAGGTATTCATCGCCATTGTGAAGCCATGTTTCCCTTGGCTATATTCTCAATTATGCAGTTCAATCATTTTCATATTCTCCCACACTGCTCTCCTCTATCCTTCTTCATTCATGCCATATAATCTGTGCATTGCCTTCCACTGGTACCATTATGCATTTAAGCTTTCATCGAGTTTTGGAGCTGCTGAGGCTATTCACAAGCAAAGGGCAGTCAAGAAGAGTGAACAATTCATGTTTCAAAAACCTGCGGCATCCACAGCTGCGCAGGTGCACCCCACGGATCGCCAAGGCCCATGAGTCTAGTGTATTATTTTCTAAGTATCTCTTTACTTTGGTTATTAATTGATATACTTGGCATTATTAATTGATATACTTGGCATCTCCCACATTAAGAGCATACATATTCATGATTGGTAGGTCTTCTTGCTGGATTGATCCTTTAAGTATGATATAGTGTCTGTCTTCATCTCTTACTACAGTCTTTGGGATAAACTTTAATTGATCTGATTTGAGGATTGCTACCCCAGCTTTCCTTTGAGGAGCATCTGAATGGTAGATGGTTTCCACTCCTTCATTTACAGGCTGGAAGTGTCCTTAGGTCTAAAATGAGTCTTTTGTAAGACAGAAAATAGATGGGACTTTCTTTTTTATCCAGTCTGATACCCTGTGTCTTTTGATGGGATCATTTAGCCCATTCACATTCAGAGTAACTATTGAAAGATATGAATTTATAGTGTTATCGTAATACCTATTCTGTCCCTGTTTTTGTGGATTATTTCCTTGAGCTCCCTCTTTCTTTTACAGGGTCCCCTTTAATATTTATTGTAGAGATGGTTTGGTGGTCACATAGTCTTTCAGTTTCTGCCTATTCTGGAAGCTCTTTTTCTCTCCAATTCTGAATGAAAGTCTTCTTATTTAGGACCCTGAATATATCCTGCCAGCCCTTTCTGGCCTGACCGGTCTCTGTGGAGAGGTCTGCTGTTAATCTGGTATTTCTCCCCATATAAATTAAGAATCTCTTGTCTCATGCTGCATTAAGAACTTTCTCTTAAATGTTTGGGAAAAATCAGAAAGGGAGACAGGACATAAGAACTCCTAACTCTAAAATAAATTTATTATCAAAAAAAGAATTTTCTCTTAATCTTTGAAATTTGCAAGCTTCACTATTAAATGTGAGGTGTTGAATGGTTTGTATTGATTGGGGTGGGGGGAATCTCTAACTCTTGGATCTGAATGCTTGTTTCCCTCCCCAAATTAGGGAAGTTCTCAACTATGGTTTGTTCAAATATACTTTGTGGTCCTGGGATCCCTGGGTGGCGCAGTGGTTTGGCGCTTGCCTTTGGCCCAGGGCGCGATACTGGAGACCCGGGATCAAATCCCACATCAGGCTCCCGGTGCATGGAGCCTGCTTCTCCCTCTGCCTATGTCTCTGCCTCTCTCTCTCTCTGTGTGACTATCATAAATAAATAAAAATTAAAAAAAAATTTTATACTTTGTGGTCCTATCTATCTCTCAGTCTCTTCTGGAGTCAAATTATATGTAAATTCTTCCTTATCAAGCTATCATTTATTTCCCTAACCCTTTCTTCATTGGCTCTTAATTGTTTTTCTCTTTTTTCCTCAGCTTTCTTCCTTACCATCAACTTGTCTTCTATGTCACCCATTCTCTCTTCCACCTCATTAACCCTAGCAGTTAGGAAATCCAGTTTGGATTGCATCTCATTTAATCTCTTTTTAATTTAGGCCTGATTAGATCTCACTTCTGCAATAACAAAGTCTCTAGAGTCCTTTAGGCTTTTTTCCAGAGCCATCTGTAGCTTTGTATTTGTACTTCTGAATTGACTTTTTGACATTGGATTTAAATCCAAATTCTGTAACTCTGTTATTGGTTCTTTCTTTTTTGGTGAATTCTTCCTTCTAGTTACTTTATCCAGTGCAGAGTGGCTGTATGAGTGGGTTGAAACAAAAATATCAACCACACCCTAAGTAAAATATACCCTAGATGATTCCGAAGAGGTCAGAGACCATAAATAAATAAATAAATAAATAAAACAGAACAACATAAAACAAAAGGATCACTAAAGTGAAAAACAAATTTTAAAACAAATTAGTAAAAATAAAGGGCCAAAAACCACAGAGAATAAGAAAAAGAAAGTAAAAAAGAGAAAAAAGGGGGGGGGGGCGGGGGATGGTGGTGGTGAATAAATGATAGTGGAGATAATGTAGTCTACCTGAGGGGTCCTAGAGGGTATTCCTCTTGGTTTTGAGTGTATTTTGTTCTGTATGTTAGAGGATGCTCTATCCTAAATTTATATATACCATCAATACTTATTTAAAGCCCCAACTTTGAACACCAAAACAAGATAAAAGAGGGGGGCGCAGAATGGGAAGGAAGAGAGAATATAATCTCACAGAATGAATCAGCACATTATTCCACTTGTTTCTGGGTGTATGTTGACGTGTGTTAAAAGGTATTAACTTACACCATTGTAAAACAAAACGAGGCAGAATAAACAAGAAACAAAAACCCATAACTCATATATCTCCCAAAATTAAATTATGTTGAAGGGAATCCAGAAGTGAAAAATACATCTAAGACATATAATTGTAGAAATATGAAAGTCAAAAAGGAAAAAACTTAAAAATGAAGAGGTGGTAAAATATTATAGTTAAGGTGGGAAAAGAGAAAAAATACTGGAAATTTTTAGTCTAATATGAAAATGAGTCATAATGGAAAAGGGGGGGAAAAGGGGCCCTCTAGTTCTAGATTCTATTTTCCCTTGATTTTCCCTCAGTCATGGAGATTTCAGTGCTGCTTGGTCAATAAACTTGCTCTTCCCCAGTTCTTCCAGCTGGTCTCCTGGGGGAGGGGCCTGCTGTGCTGATTCTCAGGTGTCTGTGCCTGGGGGAGATGCCCCATCCCCTGCCAGGTGCCGGGCTCAGTGAGAGCTGTGCTCCTCGGAGTGCCCCTCCCCACTTTATTCTTATTTATTTATTTAGCCTTTCTATCTTTTAGAAAGCCAAAACTTTTCTCTCTGTAGCATACCAGCTATTCTCTCTTTGAATCTCAGGTCGAATAAGTAGGTGTTCAGGATGTTTTGAAATTTATCTAGGTAAGTTTGTCAGGCCAGGTGAGTTGAGGGCCCCAACTCTTCCACCATCTTGCTCTTCCCTCCTCTCTCACAGGTACTTAAACATGGATTAAATTGAAGAATTTTTGGAATTTTCAGAGTGGCAGTGCAAAGACTATTTGGATTAATTAGAAGATAGTTAATCAAAAAATAGCATAGACAAGTTCCTTTTCAAATGAGGAAAGAAAGCTAATGTGAACCTAGAGGACTAACATGGTTATCCTTCACAGCATAATAATAATAAGCCCAGTCCACCTAGAAGAGGTGTAAGGACTTACCCTGTCTTTATTGCAACTTTTAATAGCTTCAAGTTCAATGTAGGAGTTAAGACATATTATACTACAGTAAATCTTGTCAAATATCTCAAAATTGGGAAAAAAAAGAAAAGAAGTTTTGTGGATATGGAAAGAAATGTTAAGTTCTCCTACCATTTTGGTATTTTTTAAAACATATGTGTCCAAAGCAATAGCTTTATGTGACATATTGGATACCTTTAATGAAACATAATATGTATAGAATCATTTATTTGAGGAACTTTCTGAGTTTTTTCAGGATGATAATTTAGCACAATGTGGAACAAACTTGCTCAGAAACTTTACACAAGTAGATCTTTTGCAAAAGCATACGGTAAACTTTAGTGGTTTATTTGACAATTATTGAGTAGTATCCCATGTGATTTTCATAAATCTTCTTAACAATAACAGTTTTTTTTAAATTTCGCTACAAAGATATTTTAAATAGTTTGCTTAACGTGAGGTGTTTGGGTATTTATCCCATAGATCATTAACCCAGGAACTTTGCCAAGTGTGTATTTATAATTTTTCCTGAGTACTCAACCTGGCACTAAATATTTCCTTATGGCATATCATAATGGAAAACAATGACATGTAACATTAAATAAGTTAGGGATATGTTTCAGATAGCATTTCTGATAGCCAAATATAACTATCTCTTTAAAAAAGTGAAATTATGACTGAAAATATGATGAAAACATATATCTGGATGATTTTTGGAAGAGTTCCTTAACAGCTTTTGTTATTGTTAAAAACTTAAATAAGAGACTTAAACTTAGGTTTTTAATTGGTAACCTCTAGTTTTCTGAGAAGCAAATTGTAATGAATATGTCATTTGTCATATTGTAACTTGCTTTTTTAATTATAAAGCTGACTTTGACATTTTAATTCTATTTCACACCTTTTAAATATTTACTGATTTCATACAACTGACTGTACCCCATTTCTCTGTATCTCTTTTAACAAGTATATAAATCAGAAATATACTGTAACAAAGGCTTGACTCATGGAATATGTGAAAAAGACCAGTGTCTTGCACTTGTATAGACACTTCTCACAAATTATTGCAGATTTTTCTAAATGTTCTGCTTATACAGTTTCCTTATTCAATATCTGTCATGTTTATTGAATTTGATGTCTTGAAAGTGCATCAGAATAAGCTTTTGGAGGGTAAGAAGGGGTTGGAAGTGTTCACTTCATTTTGGTCTCATCTTGTGAGGAAATCATTTGACTCTTGAAGGAAGAAAGTTGCAATGGTGATCGAAGGAAATATCTATTATTTCTATGCTACTTCTAATTTTAAAAATACCTGACAAAATTCAGGGATGCCTAAATAATGAGGCAAGATATCTGACCTTTATGATTTTAGTCCTGCAAGGTTATGTTTCTATTATGGGTTGAATTTTGTTTCCCCAAAAGGTGTTGAATTCCCAATCCCCAGTTCTTAACCCCAGGTTTTTATGAATGTAACCTCATTTGGCCTTTGTAGATGATGAAGTTCAAAATAGTGATGAACTGATCATATTTTATTAGCATACTATATTACTTCATACATGTGAAGTGTAACACTCACCCAGGGAATTTTGCCAAATCGAGGAATAGGTTCTAAGACTCTCATAAGCCATATATGATACCAGACTACTAAGGAGGAGGATATAGAATGAAAAATATAGTTTCCAATGCTTGACGGAAACATCAAGCATTCATTTTCTGCACATTTCAGTGGCCTATACTACTTACTTGCAAGAAGAGGATGTGTGTGTCCGGTGGGTGCAGGATCTGACATGAGGTAAAAGTATCATGCTCCATAGGAGCCAATATATTTTGTTACAGTTTCTTAGACATAGCTTCTAGAGGCCTCTCAAGACATAATGCATAGAATCATCATACTCATAAGAAGCTATGGCTTCTTATCTAGTAGTTTTTAGATCTCTGAGTCCAGATTAAATTTGCCAACAGAGGTTATTTTCAATCATAATCTTTGTTGCTTAGAAACATAGAGGACATACCACCTTATTAAGTTGCCAGGGGAACAGAGTTAGAAAATTAACCTAAAGTCAAATTCTCATGAAAAAGGATAAAAGGTTTCATTAATCTATTACCCATAATACTTAGTAACATAATATTAGTGGAATTAAGCCACTCTCTAGTAGTATTTTGCACTTGGAGGATGTTGGATACAGTAAACCATTGAGTATTTTCACTATGTTCAGCTCAGTATTCGAGGTGTAGTATACTCTAAGAGATCTATGGGGCTGTAGTACACCTCCATGGGGTAAATGTAAACCCTTGTACATTTATGAAGAAACCATGATCCACATTAAGTAACTACTTCCTTTGTCAAAATAACCATTATCTTCCGTGTTTCTTTTCTCAGTCATTACTCCTGTGTTTCTAGGACTTTTTGCTCTAGCATACCCTCTAGTCCTTTTATTCCACTACACCTTCAAATATTCTTGCTGACTTAATCATAACTCTTTTGTGCTACAATCAACTTTATCAAGAACTTTCTTCTCTAGGAAACTTACAAAAATAATAATATTTTTGCTCATCGTCTTGGGGCATATATTGCTTAATTAATAAGCTGTTTCCATATTTTAGTAACATGTTTGAATTTCACCAGGAATCCTTAAATCATCAGCTTCAGGGAATTTTTATCAAGGGATATTCAGGCAACATATCCAGTATTTAAAAGATATTACTTTGGGCATGTGTTCTGTTTACAGCCCTAATATCCTTTAATCATGTTCTATTGTTGTCATGTGTGAAGTTGATTCTATTAAATGTTTTATTTTTATTTTGACTTGTCATTGGATTATAATGTTAAATCATTTTCTATTTTCTTGTCCTTATACTTGTGAATAATATATGTTTACTTTTTGTGTTTGAAGCTGACTTTCATGTTTTCTCTTTTCCCTTTTTTGTAATTGAACTTCTTTACACTGCTCCAGAACCAGAAGTTCAAACAAAATGTAACCACATAAACACACATACACAAAGACCCTTATCAAAAAGCAAAAAAAAAAAAAAAAAAAAAAAAAACAGAAAACAAATTTAACTTTGATCTTGATCTTGTGCAGCTATGGTTTCCTTAGATCTATACTAAGAAAAATTTCACAAATCTTGTTCTTAATTTTTGAAGAGCACCTAAACACTCACACACAGCCTGCAGAGTACAACACATCGGTTAATTGAATAGACTTATAGAGTCACCATAAAGCATATTAATGCAAATCTTTTAATAAGGGCAAAAGATACTATAAAGCAGAAAAAAAAAAGAGACTTCAGGCAAGATTTAGGGGCCCCAAAACTTCCAGAAGCACCTGCCTTAAGCCTTGCTATGAACACAAGGATGTATTTTGTTTCTAGATTGAATTACCAAAATTTGTAAAACAAATACTAATTTGGGGAGAGCAACTCGAAAGTTTCCAGTGAGGTCTTTCATGACCCTGTTTACATAATTAATTCAGGCTAACTGGTTACACAAGGTGTAAGCTATCAATAAACCAACTGGGCCTAAGAGCCACAAGGGAGTTTCAGGTATTAAATAGCACATGATAAATCATTAGTAAATGCCTAAAGGTAAATGCCTTTATCTTGGCTGAAAGACAGTGCCGGATTTCCAGGCATCCACACAATAAGCACAGAGCTGTGTGACTAGAGCTGAAAATAACTCTATACTAAATGATAATTGCATGTTCATTATTATAGGGTCTTTATAAAAATAATAAAAATATCAAAATTCAAACAAATTGCCTTTTTAGAAATATTAAGTATGCTTGTATAATAAGATAGCTTTGGCTATATGAAAAATCATCCCAAAGATTCAATGGTTTAAAACAACAATCTTTTATTTAGCTCCTGATTCTGCTATTTAGCAATTTGGGCTGGGCTCAGCTAGGCTCATCTTCTAGTTTAAAATGCGTCTGTTTATGTGTGTACAGTGAGCTGCTGGGTTGATTGGTTTCTTGTTGCTTTGGAAGACCTCTGATATGGTTCATTGCTGTTTTATTGGCCTCTCATGACATGTTGATAGGATGCCTTGGTAGGGTTCCCAGAGTGAAAGTCTGCAAGATTTTTTGAAGTCTAGTCTCAGAGCTGGTACAGTGGCCACATTTTATTGGCTAGAACAAGCATCATAGAAGCAGATACCGTGATGGTAGTTGGGGTGTAAGTTATTTATTATGAACTAACATCTATAAAAGAAAAAGAGAGGAAATAGGATTGGGTGGAGGAAGAAGTTGATCTGCATGTAGATCCAACAGTCTCAGCCAATGTGGAAAGCTTCAGAGTAAGGCTTATCTGTCAGAGTATCCTGCATTAGACCACAAAGACTAGATTCTTATTCTCCTGTCTTGCTCAGGCACTGAAATTAGGAAAAAGAATGACTTTAGGTAATAATGGTTCTTTCTAACTGAGGCAGAATGATCACAGTAAGCTCTCTAATGACTATATCTCATAGCTAGTCAGTAAGTATTCCCTTGAAGGGGAATCTGGGCAACCCAGATTCAAGGAGAGAGAAAATAGATTTGGCAACCTAAGGCCAACTGACACAGGTGATGCCAACTGTGACCATGTTTACCTACTTTCATGACATTCAAGGGTACCTTGAACACAATTTGTACTTAATACAAATTTATCTAATTGAATGAACTGCCAAAAAGCAAATAAGTACATGGAAGGTTATCAAGTAGGTACATTGCATGGTAAGTAGGTATAGTAAGCACATCTACTTTCTTGTTTCTAGATGAAATTATATGATCTCTGCTCTTAGGGATGACTATTGTCAACTATACATTCAGCATCCTAAATACAATTCTTGAGTTGCTAAGTGGTTTCACTTTATAATTAATGGTCTTATCCTTTTCCCATTCTAGACAGGCTAGGCACTTTCATATCATTTCACTATCTGAAATATGATTTGATTTTTCACTCATCTACTAAAATTTGATAGCCTGGTCTGCCAAAAAGAAAAACTTAGACAAGAGTCCAAGAGGGCTGAGATGTAACCCAACATATTCACCTAAATTTTGTATTAATTCTGGGCAGAACATTCTCATTTGTGGCCTTATCAGTAGTAAAATAGAAATTCCTAAGTACTTTGCCCTCTTTATCTTTTACCATTTTTTTTAGCACAGGTTTTGTGACTTATCTTTTCAAACTATTTTTCATTTGGAACTTATTCCATCTAGTAAATGCTTCCTGTTAAGTCCTTAATTACAGACTTCATTTATCCACTTTTATTTTATTTCACATTGATTTTTCTCAGGGTGTCTTTCATGAATCTGCATCTTGGTATCAGCTCCCTTCTCATTTTGCAGAGGTGAGCTATCAGATGGCAGCTGGTTCATAGATCGGTCGACTTGTCATATGCTTTTCAAGTTAGCAAAACTAATTGTGGATGAGTAAAGGAAAGCCTGGCATTCTTTTTGAAGCAACAACAAGACACTTGAAGGATTTGTTCTTTACGTTGGGTAATTATTGGTAACTGGTGGCTTAATGTAGAAGAACTGTAACTATGTAGCCTTCAGGGAGATGTTCTCTATTCCTAGCAATGGGTCTCAGCTGTCAGTGTGAGAGTCACTTTTCAGAAAATCCCCAAATTTTGCAGTCTGAATCTAAGCACTGTGTCACCAACATCATGACTATGCCCTGGACATGACAAATAGTAATAAGAGAAAAATATTTTACAGCTATCCAGACAAATTCATTGCTGTAATACCAACATATAATGTAATAATAGCATAAGATTTCTGTATGTGTGATAGCACCGTTGCCAACATGTTCTGTAGGGAAAAATGTGTCTCACTGGATTGGAAAGAAAAACACAAAATTATGGGACACCTGGTGACTCAACAGTTGAGTGTCTGCCTTTGGCTTAAGGCATGATCCCCAAATCCCGGTATTGATTACCACGTTGGGCTTCCTGCATCTCCATCTGCTTATGTCTCTGCCTCTCTCTCTGTCTCTCATGAATGAATAAATAATAAAAATTTTAAAAAACACACAAAATTCTGACTAAACACTCCATCAGTAAAGAATGTGCTAGCATAATTAAGAACTATTTGGATATGATATTATTTATTAATATTATTATATTGGAAAACAGCAAGCAAAAACTAACAGAGAAGTGTGAGGTGAATAATAGAAACAAAACTCAGATGGAGTAAATGTGGGCCATTCTTTGAGTTGACACTCTATTCATGATTATAAATGAAACCTATTGTTAGTGTTATAAATGAGACTTATATTTAATATTTCCAGGTAGGTCCAAATGTTTTCTAAAACAGCAATTAAAAAACAGTGTCTGTACTTGGCTGAATTTTAAGTAATTCACCTAAAGGGAAATGCTTTCAAGCAATATATATATATATATATATTGTCCTAGAGTGGTTTCGTTTTTGTTTCTTTGCTTCAGAAGGCAAGAAAGGTTGTTAAAAATAGGCAGGGTTAGAATATACCATATTGGCAAACAATTTACTCAGGAAATTTACTATGGGGAATTTACTATGGGGGATTACTCCCCCAATTTACTATGGGAAATGTGAAAAGTTGTTAAAAAAAATGACAAGAGATTATTACCTCGCTTTTTTCATTGAACAATTAAATTCTAGTTGAATTTCTATAACATTGATTAATTTAGAACACCAAGATGCAGAAACATCAACTCATGGTTGTGTAGGGATCCCCTGATTCAGTTGAAGTAAATGTATCACTCGATACATTTCCTTTTGTCAAAAGTTTTGTATTACATGACTTAAATTATTCTGTATATAACATTTTGAAATTTAGCATTTAGAGGAAACTTCATATATAAGTGCTAGGTAACTCAAGCTACCAAATTTCGAAGCTATTTTTGTCCCCAATTGAGTTAATTCTCTATTTTCCATAATCTCTTAAACACTTCACTTGGAAATAGAAGACATGTTTCACCAACAACCTGTTTAAATTTAAAATTCCACAGCTATAGGATCAAGTAGGCAGTAACTTGGCAAGTGTATTTTTTCTAGGGTTTAAGGTAAAGAAGCTAAAATGAAACATGAAATAGTTAAGATCATTATTTGCATATATATAGAATCTTGCATTTTATCTGGGTTGTAAATCTTTCGTTCAGTTAAGTCAGCTGAATTCAAATTTCCTTTTTATTTATGGTCTTTTCTTAGATTCTTGAAATGGATAAAGCAAAATCAAGAGAAGATATTCATCAACACACATTGTTGTGACTTATTAAGGTCATGTTACTCCTTATCAGAACTAAGCCAGAGTTGACTACTCACTCCCCCTGACATTGAGTCACTGCCATATTCTGCATCCAGCTCCAAAATAAAGTAGCAGATTTTTAAGGGTGGAATAAGAAAAGCACAGGTGGTACCACCTACTGTAAATGCTTTAGTTCTTCTTAGATCAGTAACAGCTGTTGGTCTTCTCAGTGTTAAAAAGCAAAACAAGGCGTAGAATGTGGGCTATTGACGTTGTGCAGCAATACCATTTGTTTGCGCAGATCATGATAACCAACAGCAACTTGAGAAGTGTTTCCTTTTTGGGCTTTTGGTAAAAAATCTTCAGGCCTGACTGCCTACCTTGCAAATAGTGCTGTTGATCTATTGATTAATTCTGGACACATTATAAACTATATAACTACCATGTGTTTTAATCTCACTAATCTGAGAGTGTACATTATATAGTTTAAAGGGATTTTAAGAATTAATGAGCATCTGTTTCATCCTGTCTAGGCATATGGGGGAGAGAGGTGAAAAGAAAAGGGGACAAACTGTTTTGAGGTTTGTGATAATGTTACCTTAAATGCCCCCTCTCACTGAGGCTAGGACTACCCTCTCTCATCTTTTACAAGAAGCCAGGCTTTCCACTCATTGAGGGTACAGCAAGAAGTAAAATTGCATATTTGTGATTAGGACTGGGCCACCGAAGAAGAGTCTTAGGTATAGGGCTGGTCATTTGTTGGAAGAAAAGGAGTCTTAATTAGAATAATTAAAGGGAGGTAGCACATGTGGGCATGATTTAGGCTATCTTCAAGATGCTGTGTGGTTCACCTTGATGGATAAAGTGTGTAATAGGATATTCTAGATCACAGCATCAGTCAGGCAAGAGTGTGTTTCCATTTGGTCTATTTTGAAACAGGATCCTAAGTAAGGCATAAATAGGAGAAAGCAGTCAGAAAATAGCTCCTAGGGAGCAAGGTTTATAACAAGATTAACATCAGCCTGCCCAGAACGATGACGTCTGAGGATATCCTGATATCCTGAAGATGTATTCAGAAATAAATCAGCAGCTCGGTACGGCTGAGGCTGGGTATTAGTAATGATTAGGCCAAGAGTTGACAGACGTTGGAAAACACAAAGGTAAATAAAAGAATTTATAGCAGTAGCTTAGTAACACTAAGCATTTAAAAGAATAAAGTTCAGTGTATCATACAGAAAATAATGGCAAGTCTTCCTGTAGTTCTAGAATCAATTCCAGGAATTTGCCTTTTAAAACCCCAAATGATTTCAATATGGAAGATCCTTCCCCCCAAATTACAATTTATAAGCAGTGCTTACTGTCTATCAAGGAAATAAATGAATGTCTAAACAAACATAATAAATGGTAAAAAGTGGTACATTGCAATAAGAGAGGTATGGGCATCAGGGACAGCATTAGGATTGTTTTGAATTCACTTCGACTTTTAAGAGTATTCATCAGGGATAATGTAAAGAGGGGGATAATCTCGGGGAGTTGTAAACTGCTTAGCAGATGTATGCAGGTGGGTTGTCTCATGTTACACTCACTCTAAATATCCAGAGGAAGATAATATCGTGCAAGGTGCCTGGGTGGCTCAGATAGTTAAGCATCTGCCTTCTGCCCAGGTCATGATCCTGGAGTCCTAGAATGGAGCCCCACAGCAGATTCACTCCTCAGAGGGGAGTTTGCTTCTCCCTCTCCTGTAGCTCTGCCTTGCTCATGTGGTCTCTCTCTTTATTAAATAAAGAAAATCGTTTTTAAAAAGATAACACTGCAATAGTAAAACTGAAAGGGATATTAGAAACCACCTCATCCAAATTAATGAGAAAACAAGCCTAGAAAGCTATCTCATTCTATCTCTAGACAACCTTAACTATTCTGTAATGTCAAAAAAGTGTAGCCCCTTAATTTTTAAACACTAATCTGAAAACTATAGTCATGAATCATGAATAATTGATCTATTTTCTCTCCTAATAAAGTATTTAAATATTGGAGGACACTTTAAAAAATGTTTTTATTCCTTTTTAAAAAATTTACTCCTAGTTCTTTCATTTCTAATTCACATGACTTCTTTCTTTTCTCCTTTCTTTCTTCTTTGTTCTTTTTTTTCTCTTCTTTCCTTCTTTCTTTCTTTCTTTCTTTCTTTCTTTCTTTCTTTCTTTCTTTCTTTTTTTTCTTTCGTTCTTTCTTTCTTTCTTTCTTTCTTTTCCTTCTTTCTTTTTTCATTCTGTTTTTAGAATTATGCCAAACTTTATCCCATAGGTACTTTTCAGTAATTTTCCAGGTTCTGTTTATTTTGAACATAAAAAAAATAAATCTGCAAGATTATAAATGCCATGAGTAACTTTCCTCAATGTCTTCTCTTTGAACATGCCTTTCTTAGACTTTGTCCTTCCTAAAATGTGAAGGAAGTTAAACTATAGGGAGTTAAAAGGAAACATAGTAGTTACCCTGAAACTGTGTTCTGAATTTCCTCACTAGCTTGGAAATATCTGGAGAAGACAATATAAATCATGAAAAATTATAGAAGTAATGGAGTGATGATATCAGTTAACCACACAACCTACTCTTAAGTACATCCTTACATGATTCTACTTAGCCACAGAATTCTTCCCTTGAAGCTCAGTTTTATACTGTTTTGACTTTAAAACTCTTTATTGAGTGAAAGAACAAAATAATAATTTCTATTTGCCATAAATTTGTCTATGGAAGTGTAAAACATTTTCAAAAAAATAATCTCAAGTAAGTTGAACAACAATAATGAATTATAGAGAAACAAATATAGAAGAAATGGATGCATGTTCATCTGACAAAATATTTTATTCCATGAGCTTTTCTCCTTATTTTTAAAATAAATCTGTACTATTTTTACAAGGATGTTGAGATGATTAAATAAGAAAAAATATAAAGCAGTATAGAATCTGTTATTAATATTAAAACATTGAAGTATAAAGATAAAATGTATTTTAGTATAATAGTATTAAATTTGTGCTATTTTTCCTTGTGGCTATTGCTAGATATTCAGTATGAGATATTTAAATATATTTTAATATTTTTATAAGTCCAAAATGAGGTTAAAAAATAGATTTTAATATTGACATAGGGAATCATTAGTTTTAGTGAGAATGGTTTTCAGTGAGGACTCAAGTAACATTTAATTGTTTTATGGTATCTTTTACAGAAAGAAAGATTCTGTTGCAACCATTTTGGTCTCAAAGGTCCCTTTAGAGAGAGCTAAATACTGTTAGAATCTTTTAATAAGTGAAACTACCAAGAAGTTCATAAAGATAGAACAGATAAAGGTAGAACAGAGGTTACATATAGGATGTCACACAGATTCTCATATAAAGTAATTCCATTACCATATAATGAGGAAGAACTGTATTATATACTAAAATTTCTTTCTATTGTCCTTCTTTTATTATATTTATTTATTTTTTTTTTAATTTTTTATTTATTTATTTATGATAGTGACAGAGAGAGAGACGCAGAGACACAGGCAGAGGGAGAAGCAGGCTCCATGCACTCGGAGCCTGACGTGGGACTCGATCCCGGGTCTCCAGGATCGCGCCCTGGGCCAAAGGCAGGCGCCAAACCGCTGCGCCACCCAGGGATCCCTCTTTTATTATATTTAAAGGTAAAAGATCTTCACAGTTGAGATGTACTTTATAGTACATATTTATATCATTTTAATAATTCAGATATTTGGCATTTTGGGGGGATCCTCTTAACATAAATTGACATCTTAATTTCTAAATATTTGATTGAGCTAACCCCAATAAAGTTCATCTTTACTAGACCTAATACTTTTAGCCTAATATTTACATTTATGCAATATTGATGGTATTAAGATCTTCAATATATTTATAGTACATTCACTTTGGGTTTGTATTCTGTGTTACTTGTTTTTTTTCTTCTTTTTACCTACTGCCTTTCTCTTGTTAAATTTTTTCTTATTATTTTATTTTATTTATGTTTTTTTTTATCATAGTCACACAGAGAAAGAGAGAGAGAGAGAGAGAGAGAGGCAGAGACATAGGCAGAGGGAGAAGCAGGCTCCATGCACTCGGAGCCTGACGTGGGATTCGATCCCGAGTCTCCAGGATCGCGCCCTGGGCCAAAAGCAGGTGCTAAACCACTGCGCCACCCAGGGATCCCCTTTCTCTTGTTAAATCACATTTTTTTCTCTTTAGCTCTCCTTCTATTTGTAATATTTACACGTCAACATCTGTGTAATATTTATATGTTGAATACATAGAATCCTGCATGTCAAGGAGCCAAAAGGTCACTTGATTCATGTTTAATTAAAACTATGAGCACATCAAGAACACCTTCTTTCATTTTTTTTAAAGATTTTTTATTTATGTGAGGTGCCGGAAGAGGTTGTGTGAAAAGCATGTGGAAGCGACAGGACTCTACTTCGTGTATCTGAGTTCAATGCAGAGATCGCAAATGTCCTTCTTCAATGAGAGTGTAGCTCGGTCCTAGCTCCCATCAGTAAGTAAGTGTCCAGCACACGTCGGCCTGCACAGCTCACACACGTCTGAGAGTTGAGCTCATGGCCTGTCCCTCCCGCATCCTGACTGCCTGTACGGTTCGCTTCCACAGCATTTCGTTTGGTTATTTTCATGTCGATTTGATCATTTTGGTTTTGATTCGATTATTTTCATTTGGATTGATTATTTTCTATTCGATTTGATCATTTTCTATTCGATTCGATTATTTTAGTTTCTATTTGATTACTTTCGATTCGATTCCATGATTTTCATGTTGATGTGATTATTTTGGTTTCGTTTCGATTATTTTGGTTTCGATTGATTATTTTCGATTCGATTTGATTATTTTCGATTCGATTTGATTATTATTGATTCAATTTGATTATTTTTGTTTCGATTTGATTATTTTTGATTCGATTTGATTTTTTTCATGTCGATTTGATTATTTTGTTTTCGATTTGATTTTCATTTCGATTGATTATTTTCGTTTCGATTTCATCATTTTCTATTCTATTCGATTATTTTAGTTACTATTTGATTACTTTCGATTCGATTCCATTATTTTCATGTCGATTTGATTATTTTGGTTTCGTTTCTATTATTTTCGTTTCGATTGATTATTTTCGATTCGATTTGATTATTTTTGATTCAATTTGATTATTTTTGTTTCGATTTGATTATTTTTGATTCGATTTGATTTTTTTCATGTCAATTTGATTTTAGTTTCGATTTGATTATTTTCAATTCGATTTGATTTTTTTCATGTCGATATGATTTTAGTTTCGATTTGATTATTTTCGATTCGATTTGATTTTTTTCATGTGGATTTGATTATTTTGGCTTCGATTTGATTTTCATTTCGATTGATTATTTTCGTTTCGATTATGTTTTTATTCGATTCGATTATCTTCGTTTTGATTCGATTATTTTCGTTTCGATTCAATTCCATTCCATTCGATATTTATCGATTCGATGCGATTTGATTTTCTTCAATTCGATTCGATTCCATTCCATTTTTTTCATTTCGATTTGATTATTTTTCTTTTGACTGTATTCTTTTTATTCCATTCGATTATTTTCGTTTTGATTCGATTTTCATTTCGATTGGATTATTTTTGTTTCAACTCAATTATTTTCGTTTCAACTCGATTGTTTTTGATTCGATTCGATTATTTTCGTTTCAATTCGAATTTTTAAATCGATTCGTTTATTTTCACTTCGATTTGATTATTTACATTTCGATTCAATTATTTTCGATTCGATTCGATTATTTTCATTTCGATTCGATTATTTTCGATTCGACTCGATTATTGTTGATTTGATTCGATTATTTTGGTTTCAATTTGATTACTTTTGATTCTATCTGATTATTTTCGTTTCGATGTGATTATTTTCGATTCAATTCGATTATTTTCATGTTGTGTGATTATTTTGGTTTCGATTATTTTCGTTTTGATGCGATTTTTTGTTTCGATTCGATTATTTTCGTTTCGATTATGTTTTTATTCAACTCGATTATCTTCATTTCGATTCGATTATTTTCATTTCGATTCGATTTTTTTCGATTCGATTCGATTCCATTCCATTCGGTTTCTATTGATTCGATGAGATTTGATTTTCTTAGATTCGATTCGATTCCTTTTTTTTATTTCGCTTTGATTATTTTTGTTTAGATTCTATTCTTTTTATTCCATCCGATTATTTTCGTTTCGATTCGATTATTTTCATGTCGATTCGATTATTTTGGTTGCGACTCGATTATTTTCGTTTCTATTTTATTATTTCGATTCGATTATTTTCATGTCGATTTAATTATTTTGGTTTCAACTCGATTATTTTCGCTTCTACTTGATTTTTTTCATTTCGATTCGATTATTTCCTATTCAATTTGATTATTTTCGATTCGATTTGATTATTTTAGTTTCGATTTGATTATTTTTGATTCGATTCGATTATTTTCATGTGGATTTGATTATTTTGGTTTCAATTCGATTATTTTTGTATCGATTGATTATTTTCGTTTTGATTCGATTATTTTCTATTCGATTCGATTATTTTCATGTCGATTCAATTTGTTTCTTTTGTATTCGAATTTTTTCGATTCGATTCGATTATTTTCTTTTCAATTCGATTTTTCTCGTTTCGATTCATTATTTTTGTTTCGATTCGATTATTTTCTATTCGATTTGATTATTTTCATGTCGATTTAATTCGTTTCTTTTCGATTCGAATTTTTACGTTTCGATTCGATTATTTTCTATCCGATTCGATTATTTTCATGTCGATTCAATTCGTTTCTTTTCAATTCGAATTTTTTCGATTCGATCCGTTTATTTTCTTTTCGATTCGATTATTTTCGTTTCGATTCGATTATTTTCATTTCGATTTGACTTTTCTCATCTCGATTCGATTATTTTCATTTCTATTTGATTATTTTCGATTTGATTATTTTTGATTTGATTTTTTCGCTTCTACATGATTTTTTCGTTTCGATTCATTTATTTTCGTTTCGATTCAATCATTATTGTTTTGATTCATTTATTTTCGTTTCGATTCGATATTTTCGATTCAATTCGAATCGATTTTTTCGATTCGATGCTATTCGATTGGATCTTTTTCTTTTCGATTCGATTATTTTTGTGTTTCAATTTGATTTTTTTTCGTTTCAATTCGATCATTGTCGTTTTGATTATTTATTTTCGTTTCGATTCAATTATTTTAATTTCGATTCGGTTATTTTCGTTTCGATTTGATTATTTTCTATTCAATTAGATTATATTCGTTTCGATTTGATTATTTTTAATTTGATTCGATTTTCGTTTCGATTGATTATTTTCATTTCGATTCGATTATTTTCTATTCGACTTGATTATTTTCGATTCGATCAATTATTTTCATGTGGATTTGAATATTTTGGTTTCGATTCGATTATTTTCATTTCAATTGATTATTTTCGTTTCGATTTGATTATTTTCTATTCGATTTGATTTTTTTCGATTCGATTCAATTCGTTTCTTTTCTATTCGAATATTTTCGATTCAATTTGATTATTTTCAGTTAGATTTGTTTTAGATTCGATTCAATTATTTTTGATTCGATTTGATTTTTCTCATTTCGATTTGATTATTTTCGATTCGATTTGATTTTTTTCGATTCAATTCAATTCGCTTCTTTTTGATTCAATTATTTTCGTTTCTATTTGATTATTTTCGTTTCGATTTGATTATTTTTATTTCGATTAGATTATTTTCGATTCGATTTAGTTATTTTCGCTTCTACTTGATTTTTTTCATTTCGATTCGATTATTTTGGTTTCGATTTGATTATTTTCGATTCGATTATTTTCATATCGATTTGATTATTTTGGTTTCGATTCCATTATTTCCGATTCGATTTGATTATTTTCGATTCGATTTGATTATTTTCGATTCGATTCGGTTATTTTCATTTCCATTTAATTATTTTGGTTTCGATTAGATTATTTTCGCTTCTACTTGATTTTTTTCATTTCAATTCGATTATTTTCTATTCGATTTGATTTTTTTCGATTCGATTCAATTCGTTTCTTTTCGATTCGAATTTTTTGATTCGATTCGATTATTTTCGTTTTGATGCGATTTTTTTCGTTTCGATTCGCTTATTTTCGTTTCGATTATGTTTTTATTCGATTCGATTATCTTCGTTTTGATTCGATTATTTTCGATTCAATTCCATTCCATTCGATATTTATCGATTCGATGCGATTTGATTTTCTTCAATTCGATTCGATTCCATTCCATTTTTTTCATTTCGATTTGATTATTTTTCTTTTGACTGTATTCTTTTTATTCCATTCGATTATTTTCGTTTTGATTCGATTTTCATTTCGATTGGATTATTTTTGTTTCAACTCAATTATTTTCGTTTCAACTCGATTGTTTTTGATTCGATTCGATTATTTTCGTTTCAATTCGAATTTTTAAATCGATTCGTTTATTTTCACTTCGATTTGATTATTTACGTTTCGATTCAATTATTTTCGATTCGATTCGATTATCTTCATTTCGATTCGATTATTTTCGTTTCGATTCGATTTTTTTCGATTCGATTTGATTCCATTCCATTCGATTTCTATCGATTCGATGTGATTTGATTTTCTTAGATTCGATTCGATTCGATTCCATTTTTTTCATTTCGATTTGATTATTTTTGTTTAGATTCTATTCTTTTTATTCCATTCGATTATTTTCATTTCGATTCGATTATTTTCATGTCGATTCGATTATTTTGGTTGCGACTCGATAATTTTCATTTCGATTCGGTTATTATCGATTTGATTCGATTATTTTCGTTTCTATTTTATTATTTCGATTCGATTATTTTCATGTCGATTTAATTATTTTGGTTTCAACTCGATTATTTTCGCTTCTACTTGATTTTTTTCATTTCGATTCGATTATTTCCTATTCAATTTGATTATTTTCGATTCGATTCGATTATTTTAGTTTTGATTCGATTATTTTCGATTCGATTCGATTATTTTCATGTGGATTTGATTATTTTGGTTTCGATTCGATTATTTTTGTATCGATTGATTATCTTCGTTTCGATTTGATTATTTTCTATTCGATTCGATTATTTTCATGTCGATTCAATTCGTTTCTTTTCTATTCGAATTTTTTCGATTCGATTTGATTATTTTCAGTTAGATTTGTTTATTTTAGATTCGATTCAATTATTTTTGATTCGATTCGATTTTTCTCATTTCGATTTGATTATTTTCAATTCGATTTGATTTTTGTCGATTCAATTCAATTTGTTTCTTTTCGATTCGATTATTTTCATTTCTATTTGATTATTTTCGTTTCAATTCGATTATTTTCTATTCGATTCGATTATTTTCATGTCGATTCAATTCGTTTCTTTTCAATTCGAATTTTTTCGATTCGATCCGATTATTTTCTTTTCGATTCGATTTTTCTCGTTTTGATTCATTATTTTTGTTTTGATTCGATTATTTTCTATTCGATTTGATTTTTTTCATGTCGATTTGATTATTTTGTTTTCGATTTGATTTTCATTTCGATTGATTATTTTCGTTTCGATTTCATCATTTTCTATTCTATTCGATTATTTTAGTTACTATTTGATTACTTTCGATTCGATTCCATTATTTTCATGTCGATTTGATTATTTTGGTTTCGTTTCTATTATTTTCGTTTCGATTGATTATTTTCGATTCGATTTGATTATTTTTGATTCAATTTGATTATTTTTGTTTCGATTTGATTATTTTTGATTCGATTTGATTTTTTTCATGTCAATTTGATTTTAGTTTCGATTTGATTATTTTCAATTCGATTTGATTTTTTTCATGTCGATATGATTTTAGTTTCGATTTGATTATTTTCGATTCGATTTGATTTTTTTCATGTGGATTTGATTATTTTGGCTTCGATTTGATTTTCATTTCGATTGATTATTTTCGTTTCGATTATGTTTTTATTCGATTCGATTATCTTCGTTTTGATTCGATTATTTTCGTTTCGATTCAATTCCATTCCATTCGATATTTATCAATTCGATGCGATTTGATTTTCTTCAATTCGATTCGATTCCATTCCATTTTTTTTCATTTCGATTTGATTATTTTTCTTTTGACTGTATTCTTTTTATTCCATTCGATTATTTTCGTTTTGATTCGATTTTCATTTCGATTGGATTATTTTTGTTTCAACTCAATTATTTTCGTTTCAACTCGATTGTTTTTGATTCGATTCGATTATTTTCGTTTCAATTCGAATTTTTAAATCGATTCGTTTATTTTCACTTCGATTTGATTATTTACATTTCGATTCAATTATTTTCGATTCGATTCGATTATTTTCATTTCGATTCGATTATTTTCGATTCGACTCGATTATTGTTGATTTGATTCGATTATTTTGGTTTCAATTTGATTACTTTTGATTCTATCTGATTATTTTCGTTTCGATGTGATTATTTTCGATTCAATTCGATTATTTTCATGTTGTGTGATTATTTTGGTTTCGATTATTTTCGTTTTGATGCGATTTTTTGTTTCGATTCGATTATTTTCGTTTCGATTATGTTTTTATTCAACTCGATTATCTTCATTTCGATTCGATTATTTTCATTTCGATTCGATTTTTTTCGATTCGATTCGATTCCATTCCATTCGGTTTCTATTGATTCGATGAGATTTGATTTTCTTAGATTCGATTCGATTCCTTTTTTTTATTTCGATTTGATTATTTTTGTTTAGATTCTATTCTTTTTATTCCATCCGATTATTTTCGTTTCGATTCGATTATTTTCATGTCGATTCGATTATTTTGGTTGCGACTCGATTATTTTCGTTTCTATTTTATTATTTCGATTCGATTATTTTCATGTCGATTTAATTATTTTGGTTTCAACTCGATTATTTTCGCTTCTACTTGATTTTTTTCATTTCGATTCGATTATTTCCTATTCAATTTGATTATTTTCGATTCGATTTGATTATTTTAGTTTCGATTTGATTATTTTTGATTCGATTCGATTATTTTCATGTGGATTTGATTATTTTGGTTTCAATTCGATTATTTTTGTATCGATTGATTATTTTCGTTTTGATTCGATTATTTTCTATTCGATTCGATTATTTTCATGTCGATTCAATTTGTTTCTTTTGTATTCGAATTTTTTCGATTCGATTCGATTATTTTCTTTTCAATTCGATTTTTCTCGTTTCGATTCATTATTTTTGTTTCGATTCGATTATTTTCTATTCGATTTGATTATTTTCATGTCGATTTAATTCGTTTCTTTTCGATTCGAATTTTTACGTTTCGATTCGATTATTTTCTATCCGATTCGATTATTTTCATGTCGATTCAATTCGTTTCTTTTCAATTCGAATTTTTTCGATTCGATCCGTTTATTTTCTTTTCGATTCGATTATTTTCGTTTCGATTATTTTCATTTCGATTTGACTTTTCTCATCTCGATTCGATTATTTTCATTTCTATTTGATTATTTTCGATTTGATTATTTTTGATTTGATTTTTTCGCTTCTACATGATTTTTTCGTTTCGATTCATTTATTTTCGTTTCGATTCAATCATTATTGTTTTGATTCATTTATTTTCGTTTCGATTCGATATTTTCGATTCAATTCGAATCGATTTTTTCGATTCGATGCTATTCGATTGGATCTTTTTCTTTTCGATTCGATTATTTTTGTGTTTCAATTTGATTTTTTTTCGTTTCAATTCGATCATTGTCGTTTTGATTATTTATTTTCGTTTCGATTCAATTATTTTAATTTCGATTCGGTTATTTTCGTTTCGATTTGATTATTTTCTATTCAATTAGATTATATTCATTTCAATTTGATTATTTTTAATTTGATTCGATTTTCGTTTCGATTGATTATTTTCATTTCGATTCGATTATTTTCTATTCGACTTGATTATTTTCGATTCGATCAATTATTTTCATGTGGATTTGAATATTTTGGTTTCGATTCGATTATTTTCATTTCAATTGATTATTTTCGTTTCGATTTGATTATTTTCTATTCGATTTGATTTTTTTGATTCAATTCAATTCGTTTCTTTTCTATTCGAATTTTTTCGATTCAATTTGATTATTTTCAGTTAGATTTGTTTTAGATTCGATTCAATTATTTTTGATTCGATTTGATTTTTCTCATTTCGATTTGATTATTTTCGATTCGATTTGATTTTTTTCGATTCAATTCAATTCGCTTCTTTTTGATTCAATTATTTTCGTTTCTATTTGATTATTTTCGTTTCGATTTGATTATTTTTATTTCGATTAGATTATTTTCGATTCGATTTAGTTATTTTCGCTTCTACTTGATTTTTTTCATTTCGATTCGATTATTTTGGTTTCGATTTGATTATTTTCGATTCGATTATTTTCATATCGATTTGATTATTTTGGTTTCGATTCCATTATTTCCGATTCGATTTGATTATTTTCGATTCGATTTGATTATTTTCGATTAGATTCGGTTATTTTCATTTCCATTTAATTATTTTGGTTTCGATTAGATTATTTTCGCTTCTACTTGATTTTTTTCATTTCAATTCGATTATTTTCTATTCGATTTGATTTTTTTCGATTCGATTCAATTCGTTTCTTTTCGATTCGAATTTTTTGATTCGATTCGTTTATTTTCGTTTTGATGTGATTATTTTCGATTCGATTCGATTATTTTCATTTTGATTGATTATTTTGGTTTCGATTCGATTATTTTCGTTTTGATGCGATTTTTTTCGTTTCGATTCGCTTATTTTCGTTTCGATTATGTTTTTATTCGATTCGGTTATCTTCTTTTTGATTCGATTATTTTCGTTTCGATTCAATTCCATTCCATTCGATATTTATCGATTCGATGCGATTTGATTTTCTTCAATTCGATTCGATTCCATTCCATTTTTTTCATTTCGATTTGATTATTTTTCTTTTGACTGTATTCTTTTTATTCCATTCGATTATTTTCGTTTTGATTCGATTTTCATTTCGATTGGATTATTTTTGTTTCAACTCAATTATTTTCGTTTCAACTCGATTGTTTTTGATTCGATTCGATTATTTTCGTTTCAATTCGAATTTTTAAATCGATTCGTTTATTTTCACTTCGATTTGATTATTTACATTTCGATTCAATTATTTTCGATTTGATTCGATTTTTTTCATTTCGATTCGATTATTTTCGATTCGACTCGATTATTGTTGATTTGATTCGATTATTTTGGTTTCAATTTGATTACTTTTGATTCTATCTGATTATTTTCGTTTCGATGTGATTATTTTCGATTCAATTCGATTATTTTCATGTTGTGTGATTATTTTGGTTTCGATTATTTTCGTTTTGATGCGATTTTTTGTTTCGATTCGATTATTTTCGTTTCGATTATGTTTTTATTCAACTCGATTATCTTCATTTCGATTCGATTATTTTCATTTCGATTCGATTTTTTTCGATTCGATTCGATTCCATTCCATTCGGTTTCTATTGATTCGATGAGATTTGATTTTCTTAGATTCGATTCGATTCCTTTTTTTTATTTCGCTTTGATTATTTTTGTTTAGATTCTATTCTTTTTATTCCATCCGATTATTTTCGTTTCGATTCGATTATTTTCATGTCGATTCGATTATTTTGGTTGCGACTCGATTATTTTCGTTTCTATTTTATTATTTCGATTCGATTATTTTCATGTCGATTTAATTATTTTGGTTTCAACTCGATTATTTTCGCTTCTACTTGATTTTTTTCATTTCGATTCGATTATTTCCTATTCAATTTGATTATTTTCGATTCGATTTGATTATTTTAGTTTCGATTTGATTATTTTTGATTCGATTCGATTATTTTCATGTGGATTTGATTATTTTGGTTTCAATTCGATTATTTTTGTATCGATTGATTATTTTCGTTTTGATTCGATTATTTTCTATTCGATTCGATTATTTTCATGTCGATTCAATTTGTTTCTTTTGTATTCGAATTTTTTCGATTCGATTCGATTATTTTCTTTTCAATTCGATTTTTCTCGTTTCGATTCATTATTTTTGTTTCGATTCGATTATTTTCTATTCGATTTGATTATTTTCATGTCGATTTAATTCGTTTCTTTTCGATTCGAATTTTTACGTTTCGATTCGATTATTTTCTATCCGATTCGATTATTTTCATGTCGATTCAATTCGTTTCTTTTCAATTCGAATTTTTTCGATTCGATCCGTTTATTTTCTTTTCGATTCGATTATTTTCGTTTCGATTATTTTCATTTCGATTTGACTTTTCTCATCTCGATTCGATTATTTTCATTTCTATTTGATTATTTTCGATTTGATTATTTTTGATTTGATTTTTTCGCTTCTACATGATTTTTTCGTTTCGATTCATTTATTTTCGTTTCGATTCAATCATTATTGTTTTGATTCATTTATTTTCGTTTCGATTCGATATTTTCGATTCAATTCGAATCGATTTTTTCGATTCGATGCTATTCGATTGGATCTTTTTCTTTTCGATTCGATTATTTTTGTGTTTCAATTTGATTTTTTTTCGTTTCAATTCGATCATTGTCGTTTTGATTATTTATTTTCGTTTCGATTCAATTATTTTAATTTCGATTCGGTTATTTTCGTTTCGATTTGATTATTTTCTATTCAATTAGATTATATTCGTTTCGATTTGATTATTTTTAATTTGATTCGATTTTCGTTTCGATTGATTATTTTCATTTCGATTCGATTATTTTCTATTCGACTTGATTATTTTCGATTCGATCAATTATTTTCATGTGGATTTGAATATTTTGGTTTCGATTCGATTATTTTCATTTCAATTGATTATTTTCGTTTCGATTTGATTATTTTCTATTCGATTTGATTTTTTTCGATTCGATTCAATTCGTTTCTTTTCTATTCGAATATTTTCGATTCAATTTGATTATTTTCAGTTAGATTTGTTTTAGATTCGATTCAATTATTTTTGATTCGATTTGATTTTTCTCATTTCGATTTGATTATTTTCGATTCGATTTGATTTTTTTCGATTCAATTCAATTCGCTTCTTTTTGATTCAATTATTTTCGTTTCTATTTGATTATTTTCGTTTCGATTTGATTATTTTTATTTCGATTAGATTATTTTCGATTCGATTTAGTTATTTTCGCTTCTACTTGATTTTTTTCATTTCGATTCGATTATTTTGGTTTCGATTTGATTATTTTCGATTCGATTATTTTCATATCGATTTGATTATTTTGGTTTCGATTCCATTATTTCCGATTCGATTTGATTATTTTCGATTCGATTTGATTATTTTCGATTCGATTCGGTTATTTTCATTTCCATTTAATTATTTTGGTTTCGATTAGATTATTTTCGCTTCTACTTGATTTTTTTCATTTCAATTCGATTATTTTCTATTCGATTTGATTTTTTTCGATTCGATTCAATTCGTTTCTTTTCGATTCGAATTTTTTGATTCGATTCGATTATTTTCGTTTTGATGCGATTTTTTTCGTTTCGATTCGCTTATTTTCGTTTCGATTATGTTTTTATTCGATTCGATTATCTTCGTTTTGATTCGATTATTTTCGTTTCGATTCAATTCCATTCCATTCGATATTTATCGATTCGATGCGATTTGATTTTCTTCAATTCGATTCGATTCCATTCCATTTTTTTCATTTCGATTTGATTATTTTTCTTTTGACTGTATTCTTTTTATTCCATTCGATTATTTTCGTTTTGATTCGATTTTCATTTCGATTGGATTATTTTTGTTTCAACTCAATTATTTTCGTTTCAACTCGATTGTTTTTGATTCGATTCGATTATTTTCGTTTCAATTCGAATTTTTAAATCGATTCGTTTATTTTCACTTCGATTTGATTATTTACGTTTCGATTCAATTATTTTCGATTCGATTCGATTATCTTCATTTCGATTCGATTATTTTCGTTTCGATTCGATTTTTTTCGATTCGATTTGATTCCATTCCATTCGATTTCTATCGATTCGATGTGATTTGATTTTCTTAGATTCGATTCGATTCGATTCCATTTTTTTCATTTCGATTTGATTATTTTTGTTTAGATTCTATTCTTTTTATTCCATTCGATTATTTTCATTTCGATTCGATTATTTTCATGTCGATTCGATTATTTTGGTTGCGACTCGATAATTTTCATTTCGATTCGGTTATTATCGATTTGATTCGATTATTTTCGTTTCTATTTTATTATTTCGATTCGATTATTTTCATGTCGATTTAATTATTTTGGTTTCAACTCGATTATTTTCGCTTCTACTTGATTTTTTTCATTTCGATTCGATTATTTCCTATTCAATTTGATTATTTTCGATTCGATTCGATTATTTTAGTTTTGATTCGATTATTTTCGATTCGATTCGATTATTTTCATGTGGATTTGATTATTTTGGTTTCGATTCGATTATTTTTGTATCGATTGATTATCTTCGTTTCGATTTGATTATTTTCTATTCGATTCGATTATTTTCATGTCGATTCAATTCGTTTCTTTTCTATTCGAATTTTTTCGATTCGATTTGATTATTTTCAGTTAGATTTGTTTATTTTAGATTCGATTCAATTATTTTTGATTCGATTCGATTTTTCTCATTTCGATTTGATTATTTTCAATTCGATTTGATTTTTGTCGATTCAATTCAATTTGTTTCTTTTCGATTCGATTATTTTCATTTCTATTTGATTATTTTCGTTTCAATTCGATTATTTTCTATTCGATTCGATTATTTTCATGTCGATTCAATTCGTTTCTTTTCAATTCGAATTTTTTCGATTCGATCCGATTATTTTCTTTTCGATTCGATTTTTCTCGTTTTGATTCATTATTTTTGTTTTGATTCGATTATTTTCTATTCGATTTGATTTTTTTCATGTCGATTTGATTATTTTGTTTTCGATTTGATTTTCATTTCGATTGATTATTTTCGTTTCGATTTCATCATTTTCTATTCTATTCGATTATTTTAGTTACTATTTGATTACTTTCGATTCGATTCCATTATTTTCATGTCGATTTGATTATTTTGGTTTCGTTTCTATTATTTTCGTTTCGATTGATTATTTTCGATTCGATTTGATTATTTTTGATTCAATTTGATTATTTTTGTTTCGATTTGATTATTTTTGATTCGATTTGATTTTTTTCATGTCAATTTGATTTTAGTTTCGATTTGATTATTTTCAATTCGATTTGATTTTTTTCATGTCGATATGATTTTAGTTTCGATTTGATTATTTTCGATTCGATTTGATTTTTTTCATGTGGATTTGATTATTTTGGCTTCGATTTGATTTTCATTTCGATTGATTATTTTCGTTTCGATTATGTTTTTATTCGATTCGATTATCTTCGTTTTGATTCGATTATTTTCGTTTCGATTCAATTCCATTCCATTCGATATTTATCGATTCGATGCGATTTGATTTTCTTCAATTCGATTCGATTCCATTCCATTTTTTTTCATTTCGATTTGATTATTTTTCTTTTGACTGTATTCTTTTTATTCCATTCGATTATTTTCGTTTTGATTCGATTTTCATTTCGATTGGATTATTTTTGTTTCAACTCAATTATTTTCGTTTCAACTCGATTGTTTTTGATTCGATTATTTTCGTTTCAATTCGAATTTTTAAATCGATTCGTTTATTTTCACTTCGATTTGATTATTTACATTTCGATTCAATTATTTTCGATTCGATTCGATTATTTTCATTTCGATTCGATTATTTTCGATTCGACTCGATTATTGTTGATTTGATTCGATTATTTTGGTTTCAATTTGATTACTTTTGATTCTATCTGATTATTTTCGTTTCGATGTGATTATTTTCGATTCAATTCGATTATTTTCATGTTGTGTGATTATTTTGGTTTCGATTATTTTCGTTTTGATGCGATTTTTTGTTTCGATTCGATTATTTTCGTTTCGATTATGTTTTTATTCAACTCGATTATCTTCATTTCGATTCGATTATTTTCATTTCGATTCGATTTTTTTCGATTCGATTCGATTCCATTCCATTCGGTTTCTATTGATTCGATGAGATTTGATTTTCTTAGATTCGATTCGATTCCTTTTTTTTATTTCGATTTGATTATTTTTGTTTAGATTCTATTCTTTTTATTCCATCCGATTATTTTCGTTTCGATTCGATTATTTTCATGTCGATTCGATTATTTTGGTTGCGACTCGATTATTTTCGTTTCTATTTTATTATTTCGATTCGATTATTTTCATGTCGATTTAATTATTTTGGTTTCAACTCGATTATTTTCGCTTCTACTTGATTTTTTTCATTTCGATTCGATTATTTCCTATTCAATTTGATTATTTTCGATTCGATTTGATTATTTTAGTTTCGATTTGATTATTTTTGATTCGATTCGATTATTTTCATGTGGATTTGATTATTTTGGTTTCAATTCGATTATTTTTGTATCGATTGATTATTTTCGTTTTGATTCGATTATTTTCTATTCGATTCGATTATTTTCATGTCGATTCAATTTGTTTCTTTTGTATTCGAATTTTTTCGATTCGATTCGATTATTTTCTTTTCAATTCGATTTTTCTCGTTTCGATTCATTATTTTTGTTTCGATTCGATTATTTTCTATTCGATTTGATTATTTTCATGTCGATTTAATTCGTTTCTTTTCGATTCGAATTTTTACGTTTCGATTCGATTATTTTCTATCCGATTCGATTATTTTCATGTCGATTCAATTCGTTTCTTTTCAATTCGAATTTTTTCGATTCGATCCGTTTATTTTCTTTTCGATTCGATTATTTTCGTTTCGATTATTTTCATTTCGATTTGACTTTTCTCATCTCGATTCGATTATTTTCATTTCTATTTGATTATTTTCGATTTGATTATTTTTGATTTGATTTTTTCGCTTCTACATGATTTTTTCGTTTCGATTCATTTATTTTCGTTTCGATTCAATCATTATTGTTTTGATTCATTTATTTTCGTTTCGATTCGATATTTTCGATTCAATTCGAATCGATTTTTTCGATTCGATGCTATTCGATTGGATCTTTTTCTTTTCGATTCGATTATTTTTGTGTTTCAATTTGATTTTTTTTCGTTTCAATTCGATCATTGTCGTTTTGATTATTTATTTTCGTTTCGATTCAATTATTTTAATTTCGATTCGGTTATTTTCGTTTCGATTTGATTATTTTCTATTCAATTAGATTATATTCGTTTCGATTTGATTATTTTTAATTTGATTCGATTTTCGTTTCGATTGATTATTTTCATTTCGATTCGATTATTTTCTATTCGACTTGATTATTTTCGATTCGATCAATTATTTTCATGTGGATTTGAATATTTTGGTTTCGATTCGATTATTTTCATTTCAATTGATTATTTTCGTTTCGATTTGATTATTTTCTATTCGATTTGATTTTTTTGATTCGATTCAATTCGTTTCTTTTCTATTCGAATTTTTTCGATTCAATTTGATTATTTTCAGTTAGATTTGTTTTAGATTCGATTCAATTATTTTTGATTCGATTTGATTTTTCTCATTTCGATTTGATTATTTTCGATTCGATTTGATTTTTTTCGATTCAATTCAATTCGCTTCTTTTTGATTCAATTATTTTCGTTTCTATTTGATTATTTTCGTTTCGATTTGATTATTTTTATTTCGATTAGATTATTTTCGATTCGATTTAATTTCGCTTCTACTTGATTTTTTTCATTTCGATTCGATTATTTTGGTTTCGATTTGATTATTTTCGATTCGATTATTTTCATATCGATTTGATTATTTTGGTTTCGATTCCATTATTTCCGATTCGATTTGATTATTTTCGATTCGATTTGATTATTTTCGATTCGATTCGGTTATTTTCATTTCCATTTAATTATTTTGGTTTCGATTAGATTATTTTCGCTTCTACTTGATTTTTTTCATTTCAATTCGATTATTTTCTATTCGATTTGATTTTTTTCGATTCGATTCAATTCGTTTCTTTTCGATTCGAATTTTTTGATTCGATTCGTTTATTTTCGTTTTGATGTGATTATTTTCGATTCGATTCGATTATTTTCATTTTGATTGATTATTTTGGTTTCGATTCGATTATTTTCGTTTTGATGCGATTTTTTTCGTTTCGATTCGCTTATTTTCGTTTCGATTATGTTTTTATTCGATTCGATTATCTTCGTTTTGATTCGATTATTTTCGTTTCGATTCAATTCCATTCCATTCGATATTTATCGATTCGATGCGATTTGATTTTCTTCAATTCGATTCGATTCCATTCCATTTTTTTCATTTCGATTTGATTATTTTTCTTTTGACTGTATTCTTTTTATTCCATTCGATTATTTTCGTTTTGATTCGATTTTCATTTCGATTGGATTATTTTTGTTTCAACTCAATTATTTTCGTTTCAACTCGATTGTTTTTGATTCGATTCGATTATTTTCGTTTCAATTCGAATTTTTAAATCGATTCGTTTATTTTCACTTCGATTTGATTATTTACGTTTCGATTCAATTATTTTCGATTCGATTCGATTATCTTCATTTCGATTCGATTATTTTCGTTTCGATTCGATTTTTTTCGATTCGATTTGATTCCATTCCATTCGATTTCTATCGATTCGATGTGATTTGATTTTCTTAGATTCGATTCGATTCGATTCCATTTTTTTCATTTCGATTTGATTATTTTTGTTTAGATTCTATTCTTTTTATTCCATTCGATTATTTTCATTTCGATTCGATTATTTTCATGTCGATTCGATTATTTTGGTTGCGACTCGATAATTTTCATTTCGATTCGGTTATTATCGATTTGATTCGATTATTTTCGTTTCTATTTTATTATTTCGATTCGATTATTTTCATGTCGATTTAATTATTTTGGTTTCAACTCGATTATTTTCGCTTCTACTTGATTTTTTTCATTTCGATTCAATTATTTCCTATTCAATTTGATTATTTTCGATTCGATTCGATTATTTTAGTTTTGATTCGATTATTTTCGATTCGATTCGATTATTTTCATGTGGATTTGATTATTTTGGTTTCGATTCGATTATTTTTGTATCGATTGATTATCTTCGTTTCGATTTGATTATTTTCTATTCGATTCGATTATTTTCATGTCGATTCAATTCGTTTCTTTTCTATTCGAATTTTTTCGATTCGATTTGATTATTTTCAGTTAGATTTGTTTATTTTAGATTCGATTCAATTATTTTTGATTCGATTCGATTTTTCTCATTTCGATTTGATTATTTTCAATTCGATTTGATTTTTGTCGATTCAATTCAATTTGTTTCTTTTCGATTCGATTATTTTCATTTCTATTTGATTATTTTCGTTTCAATTCGATTATTTTCTATTCGATTCGATTATTTTCATGTCGATTCAATTCGTTTCTTTTCAATTCGAATTTTTTCGATTCGATCCGATTATTTTCTTTTCGATTCGATTTTTCTCGTTTTGATTCATTATTTTTGTTTTGATTCGATTATTTTCTATTCGATTTGATTTTTTTCATGTCGATTTGATTATTTTGTTTTCGATTTGATTTTCATTTCGATTGATTATTTTCGTTTCGATTTCATCATTTTCTATTCTATTCGATTATTTTAGTTACTATTTGATTACTTTCGATTCGATTCCATTATTTTCATGTCGATTTGATTATTTTGGTTTCGTTTCTATTATTTTCGTTTCGATTGATTATTTTCGATTCGATTTGATTATTTTTGATTCAATTTGATTATTTTTGTTTCGATTTGATTATTTTTGATTCGATTTGATTTTTTTCATGTCAATTTGATTTTAGTTTCGATTTGATTATTTTCAATTCGATTTGATTTTTTTCATGTCGATATGATTTTAGTTTCGATTTGATTATTTTCGATTCGATTTGATTTTTTTCATGTGGATTTGATTATTTTGGCTTCGATTTGATTTTCATTTCGATTGATTATTTTCGTTTCGATTATGTTTTTATTCGATTCGATTATCTTCGTTTTGATTCGATTATTTTCGTTTCGATTCAATTCCATTCCATTCGATATTTATCAATTCGATGCGATTTGATTTTCTTCAATTCGATTCGATTCCATTCCATTTTTTTTCATTTCGATTTGATTATTTTTCTTTTGACTGTATTCTTTTTATTCCATTCGATTATTTTCGTTTTGATTCGATTTTCATTTCGATTGGATTATTTTTGTTTCAACTCAATTATTTTCGTTTCAACTCGATTGTTTTTGATTCGATTCGATTATTTTCGTTTCAATTCGAATTTTTAAATCGATTCGTTTATTTTCACTTCGATTTGATTATTTACATTTCGATTCAATTATTTTCGATTCGATTCGATTATTTTCATTTCGATTCGATTATTTTCGATTCGACTCGATTATTGTTGATTTGATTCGATTATTTTGGTTTCAATTTGATTACTTTTGATTCTATCTGATTATTTTCGTTTCGATGTGATTATTTTCGATTCAATTCGATTATTTTCATGTTGTGTGATTATTTTGGTTTCGATTATTTTCGTTTTGATGCGATTTTTTGTTTCGATTCGATTATTTTCGTTTCGATTATGTTTTTATTCAACTCGATTATCTTCATTTCGATTCGATTATTTTCATTTCGATTCGATTTTTTTCGATTCGATTCGATTCCATTCCATTCGGTTTCTATTGATTCGATGAGATTTGATTTTCTTAGATTCGATTCGATTCCTTTTTTTTATTTCGATTTGATTATTTTTGTTTAGATTCTATTCTTTTTATTCCATCCGATTATTTTCGTTTCGATTCGATTATTTTCATGTCGATTCGATTATTTTGGTTGCGACTCGATTATTTTCGTTTCTATTTTATTATTTCGATTCGATTATTTTCATGTCGATTTAATTATTTTGGTTTCAACTCGATTATTTTCGCTTCTACTTGATTTTTTTCATTTCGATTCGATTATTTCCTATTCAATTTGATTATTTTCGATTCGATTTGATTATTTTAGTTTCGATTTGATTATTTTTGATTCGATTCGATTATTTTCATGTGGATTTGATTATTTTGGTTTCAATTCGATTATTTTTGTATCGATTGATTATTTTCGTTTTGATTCGATTATTTTCTATTCGATTCGATTATTTTCATGTCGATTCAATTTGTTTCTTTTGTATTCGAATTTTTTCGATTCGATTCGATTATTTTCTTTTCAATTCGATTTTTCTCGTTTCGATTCATTATTTTTGTTTCGATTCGATTATTTTCTATTCGATTTGATTATTTTCATGTCGATTTAATTCGTTTCTTTTCGATTCGAATTTTTACGTTTCGATTCGATTATTTTCTATCCGATTCGATTATTTTCATGTCGATTCAATTCGTTTCTTTTCAATTCGAATTTTTTCGATTCGATCCGTTTATTTTCTTTTCGATTCGATTATTTTCGTTTCGATTATTTTCATTTCGATTTGACTTTTCTCATCTCGATTCGATTATTTTCATTTCTATTTGATTATTTTCGATTTGATTATTTTTGATTTGATTTTTTCGCTTCTACATGATTTTTTCGTTTCGATTCATTTATTTTCGTTTCGATTCAATCATTATTGTTTTGATTCATTTATTTTCGTTTCGATTCGATATTTTCGATTCAATTCGAATCGATTTTTTCGATTCGATGCTATTCGATTGGATCTTTTTCTTTTCGATTCGATTATTTTTGTGTTTCAATTTGATTTTTTTTCGTTTCAATTCGATCATTGTCGTTTTGATTATTTATTTTCGTTTCGATTCAATTATTTTAATTTCGATTCGGTTATTTTCGTTTCGATTTGATTATTTTCTATTCAATTAGATTATATTCGTTTCAATTTGATTATTTTTAATTTGATTCGATTTTCGTTTCGATTGATTATTTTCATTTCGATTCGATTATTTTCTATTCGACTTGATTATTTTCGATTCGATCAATTATTTTCATGTGGATTTGAATATTTTGGTTTCGATTCGATTATTTTCATTTCAATTGATTATTTTCGTTTCGATTTGATTATTTTCTATTCGATTTGATTTTTTTGATTCGATTCAATTCGTTTCTTTTCTATTCGAATTTTTTCGATTCAATTTGATTATTTTCAGTTAGATTTGTTTTAGATTCGATTCAATTATTTTTGATTCGATTTGATTTTTCTCATTTCGATTTGATTATTTTCGATTCGATTTGATTTTTTTCGATTCAATTCAATTCGCTTCTTTTTGATTCAATTATTTTCGTTTCTATTTGATTATTTTCGTTTCGATTTGATTATTTTTATTTCGATTAGATTATTTTCGATTCGATTTAATTTCGCTTCTACTTGATTTTTTTCATTTCGATTCGATTATTTTGGTTTCGATTTGATTATTTTCGATTCGATTATTTTCATATCGATTTGATTATTTTGGTTTCGATTCCATTATTTCCGATTCGATTTGATTATTTTCGATTCGATTTGATTATTTTCGATTAGATTCGGTTATTTTCATTTCCATTTAATTATTTTGGTTTCGATTAGATTATTTTCGCTTCTACTTGATTTTTTTCATTTCAATTCGATTATTTTCTATTCGATTTGATTTTTTTCGATTCGATTCAATTCGTTTCTTTTCGATTCGAATTTTTTGATTCGATTCGTTTATTTTCGTTTTGATGTGATTATTTTCGATTCGATTCGATTATTTTCATTTTGATTGATTATTTTGGTTTCGATTCGATTATTTTCGTTTTGATGCGATTTTTTTCGTTTCGATTCGCTTATTTTCGTTTCGATTATGTTTTTATTCGATTCGGTTATCTTCGTTTTGATTCGATTATTTTCGTTTCGATTCAATTCCATTCCATTCGATATTTATCGATTCGATGCGATTTGATTTTCTTCAATTCGATTCGATTCCATTCCATTTTTTTCATTTCGATTTGATTATTTTTCTTTTGACTGTATTCTTTTTATTCCATTCGATTATTTTCGTTTTGATTCGATTTTCATTTCGATTGGATTATTTTTGTTTCAACTCAATTATTTTCGTTTCAACTCGATTGTTTTTGATTCGATTCGATTATTTTCGTTTCAATTCGAATTTTTAAATCGATTCGTTTATTTTCACTTCGATTTGATTATTTACATTTCGATTCAATTATTTTCGATTTGATTCGATTTTTTTCATTTCGATTCGATTATTTTCGATTCGACTCGATTATTGTTGATTTGATTCGATTATTTTGGTTTCAATTTGATTACTTTTGATTCTATCTGATTATTTTCGTTTCGATGTGATTATTTTCGATTCAATTCGATTATTTTCATGTTGTGTGATTATTTTGGTTTCGATTATTTTCGTTTTGATGCGATTTTTTGTTTCGATTCGATTATTTTCGTTTCGATTATGTTTTTATTCAACTCGATTATCTTCATTTCGATTCGATTATTTTCATTTCGATTCGATTTTTTTCGATTCGATTCGATTCCATTCCATTCGGTTTCTATTGATTCGATGAGATTTGATTTTCTTAGATTCGATTCGATTCCTTTTTTTTATTTCGCTTTGATTATTTTTGTTTAGATTCTATTCTTTTTATTCCATCCGATTATTTTCGTTTCGATTCGATTATTTTCATGTCGATTCGATTATTTTGGTTGCGACTCGATTATTTTCGTTTCTATTTTATTATTTCGATTCGATTATTTTCATGTCGATTTAATTATTTTGGTTTCAACTCGATTATTTTCGCTTCTACTTGATTTTTTTCATTTCGATTCGATTATTTCCTATTCAATTTGATTATTTTCGATTCGATTTGATTATTTTAGTTTCGATTTGATTATTTTTGATTCGATTCGATTATTTTCATGTGGATTTGATTATTTTGGTTTCAATTCGATTATTTTTGTATCGATTGATTATTTTCGTTTTGATTCGATTATTTTCTATTCGATTCGATTATTTTCATGTCGATTCAATTTGTTTCTTTTGTATTCGAATTTTTTCGATTCGATTCGATTATTTTCTTTTCAATTCGATTTTTCTCGTTTCGATTCATTATTTTTGTTTCGATTCGATTATTTTCTATTCGATTTGATTATTTTCATGTCGATTTAATTCGTTTCTTTTCGATTCGAATTTTTACGTTTCGATTCGATTATTTTCTATCCGATTCGATTATTTTCATGTCGATTCAATTCGTTTCTTTTCAATTCGAATTTTTTCGATTCGATCCGTTTATTTTCTTTTCGATTCGATTATTTTCGTTTCGATTCGATTATTTTCATTTCGATTTGACTTTTCTCATCTCGATTCGATTATTTTCATTTCTATTTGATTATTTTCGATTTGATTATTTTTGATTTGATTTTTTCGCTTCTACATGATTTTTTCGTTTCGATTCATTTATTTTCGTTTCGATTCAATCATTATTGTTTTGATTCATTTATTTTCGTTTCGATTCGATATTTTCGATTCAATTCGAATCGATTTTTTCGATTCGATGCTATTCGATTGGATCTTTTTCTTTTCGATTCGATTATTTTTGTGTTTCAATTTGATTTTTTTTCGTTTCAATTCGATCATTGTCGTTTTGATTATTTATTTTCGTTTCGATTCAATTATTTTAATTTCGATTCGGTTATTTTCGTTTCGATTTGATTATTTTCTATTCAATTAGATTATATTCGTTTCGATTTGATTATTTTTAATTTGATTCGATTTTCGTTTCGATTGATTATTTTCATTTCGATTCGATTATTTTCTATTCGACTTGATTATTTTCGATTCGATCAATTATTTTCATGTGGATTTGAATATTTTGGTTTCGATTCGATTATTTTCATTTCAATTGATTATTTTCGTTTCGATTTGATTATTTTCTATTCGATTTGATTTTTTTCGATTCGATTCAATTCGTTTCTTTTCTATTCGAATATTTTCGATTCAATTTGATTATTTTCAGTTAGATTTGTTTTAGATTCGATTCAATTATTTTTGATTCGATTTGATTTTTCTCATTTCGATTTGATTATTTTCGATTCGATTTGATTTTTTTCGATTCAATTCAATTCGCTTCTTTTTGATTCAATTATTTTCGTTTCTATTTGATTATTTTCGTTTCGATTTGATTATTTTTATTTCGATTAGATTATTTTCGATTCGATTTAGTTATTTTCGCTTCTACTTGATTTTTTTCATTTCGATTCGATTATTTTGGTTTCGATTTGATTATTTTCGATTCGATTATTTTCATATCGATTTGATTATTTTGGTTTCGATTCCATTATTTCCGATTCGATTTGATTATTTTCGATTCGATTTGATTATTTTCGATTCGATTCGGTTATTTTCATTTCCATTTAATTATTTTGGTTTCGATTAGATTATTTTCGCTTCTACTTGATTTTTTTCATTTCAATTCGATTATTTTCTATTCGATTTGATTTTTTTCGATTCGATTCAATTCGTTTCTTTTCGATTCGAATTTTTTGATTCGATTCGATTATTTTCGTTTTGATGCGATTTTTTTCGTTTCGATTCGCTTATTTTCGTTTCGATTATGTTTTTATTCGATTCGATTATCTTCGTTTTGATTCGATTATTTTCGTTTCGATTCAATTCCATTCCATTCGATATTTATCGATTCGATGCGATTTGATTTTCTTCAATTCGATTCGATTCCATTCCATTTTTTTCATTTCGATTTGATTATTTTTCTTTTGACTGTATTCTTTTTATTCCATTCGATTATTTTCGTTTTGATTCGATTTTCATTTCGATTGGATTATTTTTGTTTCAACTCAATTATTTTCGTTTCAACTCGATTGTTTTTGATTCGATTCGATTATTTTCGTTTCAATTCGAATTTTTAAATCGATTCGTTTATTTTCACTTCGATTTGATTATTTACGTTTCGATTCAATTATTTTCGATTCGATTCGATTATCTTCATTTCGATTCGATTATTTTCGTTTCGATTCGATTTTTTTCGATTCGATTTGATTCCATTCCATTCGATTTCTATCGATTCGATGTGATTTGATTTTCTTAGATTCGATTCGATTCGATTCCATTTTTTTCATTTCGATTTGATTATTTTTGTTTAGATTCTATTCTTTTTATTCCATTCGATTATTTTCATTTCGATTCGATTATTTTCATGTCGATTCGATTATTTTGGTTGCGACTCGATAATTTTCATTTCGATTCGGTTATTATCGATTTGATTCGATTATTTTCGTTTCTATTTTATTATTTCGATTCGATTATTTTCATGTCGATTTAATTATTTTGGTTTCAACTCGATTATTTTCGCTTCTACTTGATTTTTTTCATTTCGATTCGATTATTTCCTATTCAATTTGATTATTTTCGATTCGATTCGATTATTTTAGTTTCGATTCGATTATTTTCGATTCGATTCGATTATTTTCATGTGGATTTGATTATTTTGGTTTCGATTCGATTATTTTTGTATCGATTGATTATCTTCGTTTCGATTTGATTATTTTCTATTCGATTCGATTATTTTCATGTCGATTCAATTCGTTTCTTTTCTATTCGAATTTTTTCGATTCGATTTGATTATTTTCAGTTAGATTTGTTTATTTTAGATTCGATTCAATTATTTTTGATTCGATTCGATTTTTCTCATTTCGATTTGATTATTTTCAATTCGATTTGATTTTTGTCGATTCAATTCAATTTGTTTCTTTTCGATTCGATTATTTTCATTTCTATTTGATTATTTTCGTTTCAATTCGATTATTTTCTATTCGATTCGATTATTTTCATGTCGATTCAATTCGTTTCTTTTCAATTCGAATTTTTTCGATTCGATCCGATTATTTTCTTTTCGATTCGATTTTTCTCGTTTTGATTCATTATTTTTGTTTTGATTCGATTATTTTCTATTCGATTTGATTTTTTTCATGTCGATTTGATTATTTTGTTTTCGATTTGATTTTCATTTCGATTGATTATTTTCGTTTCGATTTCATCATTTTCTATTCTATTCGATTATTTTAGTTACTATTTGATTACTTTCGATTCGATTCCATTATTTTCATGTCGATTTGATTATTTTGGTTTCGTTTCTATTATTTTCGTTTCGATTGATTATTTTCGATTCGATTTGATTATTTTTGATTCAATTTGATTATTTTTGTTTCGATTTGATTATTTTTGATTCGATTTGATTTTTTTCATGTCAATTTGATTTTAGTTTCGATTTGATTATTTTCAATTCGATTTGATTTTTTTCATGTCGATATGATTTTAGTTTCGATTTGATTATTTTCGATTCGATTTGATTTTTTTCATGTGGATTTGATTATTTTGGCTTCGATTTGATTTTCATTTCGATTGATTATTTTCGTTTCGATTATGTTTTTATTCGATTCGATTATCTTCGTTTTGATTCGATTATTTTCGTTTCGATTCAATTCCATTCCATTCGATATTTATCGATTCGATGCGATTTGATTTTCTTCAATTCGATTCGATTCCATTCCATTTTTTTTCATTTCGATTTGATTATTTTTCTTTTGACTGTATTCTTTTTATTCCATTCGATTATTTTCGTTTTGATTCGATTTTCATTTCGATTGGATTATTTTTGTTTCAACTCAATTATTTTCGTTTCAACTCGATTGTTTTTGATTCGATTCGATTATTTTCGTTTCAATTCGAATTTTTAAATCGATTCGTTTATTTTCACTTCGATTTGATTATTTACATTTCGATTCAATTATTTTCGATTCGATTCGATTATTTTCATTTCGATTCGATTATTTTCGATTCGACTCGATTATTGTTGATTTGATTCGATTATTTTGGTTTCAATTTGATTACTTTTGATTCTATCTGATTATTTTCGTTTCGATGTGATTATTTTCGATTCAATTCGATTATTTTCATGTTGTGTGATTATTTTGGTTTCGATTATTTTCGTTTTGATGCGATTTTTTGTTTCGATTCGATTATTTTCGTTTCGATTATGTTTTTATTCAACTCGATTATCTTCATTTCGATTCGATTATTTTCATTTCGATTCGATTTTTTTCGATTCGATTCGATTCCATTCCATTCGGTTTCTATTGATTCGATGAGATTTGATTTTCTTAGATTCGATTCGATTCCTTTTTTTTATTTCGATTTGATTATTTTTGTTTAGATTCTATTCTTTTTATTCCATCCGATTATTTTCGTTTCGATTCGATTATTTTCATGTCGATTCGATTATTTTGGTTGCGACTCGATTATTTTCGTTTCTATTTTATTATTTCGATTCGATTATTTTCATGTCGATTTAATTATTTTGGTTTCAACTCGATTATTTTCGCTTCTACTTGATTTTTTTCATTTCGATTCGATTATTTCCTATTCAATTTGATTATTTTCGATTCGATTTGATTATTTTAGTTTCGATTTGATTATTTTTGATTCGATTCGATTATTTTCATGTGGATTTGATTATTTTGGTTTCAATTCGATTATTTTTGTATCGATTGATTATTTTCGTTTTGATTCGATTATTTTCTATTCGATTCGATTATTTTCATGTCGATTCAATTTGTTTCTTTTGTATTCGAATTTTTTCGATTCGATTCGATTATTTTCTTTTCAATTCGATTTTTCTCGTTTCGATTCATTATTTTTGTTTCGATTCGATTATTTTCTATTCGATTTGATTATTTTCATGTCGATTTAATTCGTTTCTTTTCGATTCGAATTTTTACGTTTCGATTCGATTATTTTCTATCCGATTCGATTATTTTCATGTCGATTCAATTCGTTTCTTTTCAATTCGAATTTTTTCGATTCGATCCGTTTATTTTCTTTTCGATTCGATTATTTTCGTTTCGATTATTTTCATTTCGATTTGACTTTTCTCATCTCGATTCGATTATTTTCATTTCTATTTGATTATTTTCGATTTGATTATTTTTGATTTGATTTTTTCGCTTCTACATGATTTTTTCGTTTCGATTCATTTATTTTCGTTTCGATTCAATCATTGTTTTGATTCATTTATTTTCGTTTCGATTCGATATTTTCGATTCAATTCGAATTGATTTTTTCGATTCGATGCTATTCGATTGGATCTTTTTCTTTTCGATTCGATTATTTTTGTGTTTCAATTTGATTTTTTTTCGTTTCAATTCGATCATTGTCGTTTTGATTATTTATTTTCGTTTCGATTCAATTATTTTAATTTCGATTCGGTTATTTTCGTTTCGATTTGATTATTTTCTATTCAATTAGATTATATTCGTTTCGATTTGATTATTTTTAATTTGATTCGATTTTCGTTTCGATTGATTATTTTCATTTCGATTCGATTATTTTCTATTCGACTTGATTATTTTCGATTCGATCAATTATTTTCATGTGGATTTGAATATTTTGGTTTCGATTCGATTATTTTCATTTCAATTGATTATTTTCGTTTCGATTTGATTATTTTCTATTCGATTTGATTTTTTTGATTCGATTCAATTCGTTTCTTTTCTATTCGAATTTTTTCGATTCAATTTGATTATTTTCAGTTAGATTTGTTTTAGATTCGATTCAATTATTTTTGATTCGATTTGATTTTTCTCATTTCGATTTGATTATTTTCGATTCGATTTGATTTTTTTCGATTCAATTCAATTCGCTTCTTTTTGATTCAATTATTTTCGTTTCTATTTGATTATTTTCGTTTCGATTTGATTATTTTTATTTCGATTAGATTATTTTCGATTCGATTTAATTTCGCTTCTACTTGATTTTTTTCATTTCGATTCGATTATTTTGGTTTCGATTTGATTATTTTCGATTCGATTATTTTCATATCGATTTGATTATTTTGGTTTCGATTCCATTATTTCCGATTCGATTTGATTATTTTCGATTCGATTTGATTATTTTCGATTAGATTCGGTTATTTTCATTTCCATTTAATTATTTTGGTTTCGATTAGATTATTTTCGCTTCTACTTGATTTTTTTCATTTCAATTCGATTATTTTCTATTCGATTTGATTTTTTTCGATTCGATTCAATTCGTTTCTTTTCGATTCGAATTTTTTGATTCGATTCGTTTATTTTCGTTTTGATGTGATTATTTTCGATTCGATTCGATTATTTTCATTTTGATTGATTATTTTGGTTTCGATTCGATTATTTTCGTTTTGATGCGATTTTTTTCGTTTCGATTCGCTTATTTTCGTTTCGATTATGTTTTTATTCGATTCGGTTATCTTCGTTTTGATTCGATTATTTTCGTTTCGATTCAATTCCATTCCATTCGATATTTATCGATTCGATGCGATTTGATTTTCTTCAATTCGATTCGATTCCATTCCATTTTTTTCATTTCGATTTGATTATTTTTCTTTTGACTGTATTCTTTTTATTCCATTCGATTATTTTCGTTTTGATTCGATTTTCATTTCGATTGGATTATTTTTGTTTCAACTCAATTATTTTCGTTTCAACTCGATTGTTTTTGATTCGATTCGATTATTTTCGTTTCAATTCGAATTTTTAAATCGATTCGTTTATTTTCACTTCGATTTGATTATTTACATTTCGATTCAATTATTTTCGATTTGATTCGATTTTTTTCATTTCGATTCGATTATTTTCGATTCGACTCGATTATTGTTGATTTGATTCGATTATTTTGGTTTCAATTTGATTACTTTTGATTCTATCTGATTATTTTCGTTTCGATGTGATTATTTTCGATTCAATTCGATTATTTTCATGTTGTGTGATTATTTTGGTTTCGATTATTTTCGTTTTGATGCGATTTTTTGTTTCGATTCGATTATTTTCGTTTCGATTATGTTTTTATTCAACTCGATTATCTTCATTTCGATTCGATTATTTTCATTTCGATTCGATTTTTTTCGATTCGATTCGATTCCATTCCATTCGGTTTCTATTGATTCGATGAGATTTGATTTTCTTAGATTCGATTCGATTCCTTTTTTTTATTTCGCTTTGATTATTTTTGTTTAGATTCTATTCTTTTTATTCCATCCGATTATTTTCGTTTCGATTCGATTATTTTCATGTCGATTCGATTATTTTGGTTGCGACTCGATTATTTTCGTTTCTATTTTATTATTTCGATTCGATTATTTTCATGTCGATTTAATTATTTTGGTTTCAACTCGATTATTTTCGCTTCTACTTGATTTTTTTCATTTCGATTCGATTATTTCCTATTCAATTTGATTATTTTCGATTCGATTTGATTATTTTAGTTTCGATTTGATTATTTTTGATTCGATTCGATTATTTTCATGTGGATTTGATTATTTTGGTTTCAATTCGATTATTTTTGTATCGATTGATTATTTTCGTTTTGATTCGATTATTTTCTATTCGATTCGATTATTTTCATGTCGATTCAATTTGTTTCTTTTGTATTCGAATTTTTTCGATTCGATTCGATTATTTTCTTTTCAATTCGATTTTTCTCGTTTCGATTCATTATTTTTGTTTCGATTCGATTATTTTCTATTCGATTTGATTATTTTCATGTCGATTTAATTCGTTTCTTTTCGATTCGAATTTTTACGTTTCGATTCGATTATTTTCTATCCGATTCGATTATTTTCATGTCGATTCAATTCGTTTCTTTTCAATTCGAATTTTTTCGATTCGATCCGTTTATTTTCTTTTCGATTCGATTATTTTCGTTTCGATTCGATTATTTTCATTTCGATTTGACTTTTCTCATCTCGATTCGATTATTTTCATTTTGATTATTTTCGATTTGATTATTTTTGATTTGATTTTTTCGCTTCTACATGATTTTTTCGTTTCGATTCATTTATTTTCGTTTCGATTCAATCATTATTGTTTTGATTCATTTATTTTCGTTTCGATTCGATATTTTCGATTCAATTCGAATCGATTTTTTCGATTCGATGCTATTCGATTGGATTTTTTTCTTTTCGATTCGATTATTTTTGTGTTTCAATTTGATTTTTTTCGTTTCAATTCGATCATTGTCGTTTTGATTATTTATTTTCGTTTCGATTCAATTATTTTAATTTCGATTCGGTTATTTTCGTTTCGATTTGATTATTTTCTATTCAATTAGATTATATTCGTTTCGATTTGATTATTTTTAATTTGATTCGATTTTCGTTTCGATTGATTATTTTCATTTCGATTCGATTATTTTCTATTCGACTTGATTATTTTCGATTCGATCAATTATTTTCATGTGGATTTGAATATTTTGGTTTCGATTTGATTATTTTCTATTCGATTTGATTTTTTTCGATTCGATTCAATTCGTTTCTTTTCTATTCGAATTTTTTCGATTCAATTTGATTATTTTCAGTTAGATTTGTTTTAGATTCGATTCAATTATTTTTGATTCGATTTGATTTTTCTCATTTCGATTTGATTATTTTCGATTCGATTTGATTTTTTTCGATTCAATTCAATTCGCTTCTTTTTGATTCAATTATTTTCGTTTCTATTTGATTATTTTCGTTTCGATTTGATTATTTTTATTTCGATTAGATTATTTTCGATTCGATTTAGTTATTTTCGCTTCTACTTGATTTTTTTCATTTCGATTCGATTATTTTGGTTTCGATTTGATTATTTTCGATTCGATTATTTTCATATCGATTTGATTATTTTGGTTTCGATTCCATTATTTCCGATTCGATTTGATTATTTTCGATTCGATTTGATTATTTTCGATTAGATTCGGTTATTTTCATTTCCATTTAATTATTTTGGTTTCGATTAGATTATTTTCGCTTCTACTTGATTTTTTTCATTTCAATTCGATTATTTTCTATTCGATTTGATTTTTTTCGATTCGATTCAATTCGTTTCTTTTCGATTCGAATTTTTTGATTCGATTCGTTTATTTTCGTTTTGATGTGATTATTTTCGATTCGATTCGATTATTTTCATTTTGATTGATTATTTTGGTTTCGATTCGATTATTTTCGTTTTGATGCGATTTTTTTCGTTTCGATTCGCTTATTTTCGTTTCGATTATGTTTTTATTCGATTCGGTTATCTTCGTTTTGATTCGATTATTTTCGTTTCGATTCAATTCCATTCCATTCGATATTTATCGATTCGATGCGATTTGATTTTCTTCAATTCGATTCGATTCCATTCCATTTTTTTCATTTCGATTTGATTATTTTTCTTTTGACTGTATTCTTTTTATTCCATTCGATTATTTTCGTTTTGATTCGATTTTCATTTCGATTGGATTATTTTTGTTTCAACTCAATTATTTTCGTTTCAACTCGATTGTTTTTGATTCGATTCGATTATTTTCGTTTCAATTCGAATTTTTAAATCGATTCGTTTATTTTCACTTCGATTTGATTATTTACGTTTCGATTCAATTATTTTCGATTCGATTCGATTATCTTCATTTCGATTCGATTATTTTCGTTTCGATTCGATTTTTTTCGATTCGATTTGATTCCATTCCATTCGATTTCTATCGATTCGATGTGATTTGATTTTCTTAGATTCGATTCGATTCGATTCCGTTTTTTTCATTTCGATTTGATTATTTTTGTTTAGATTCTATTCTTTTTATTCCATTCGATTATTTTCATTTCGATTCGATTATTTTCATGTCGATTCGATTATTTTGGTTGCGACTCGATAATTTTCATTTCGATTCGGTTATTATCGATTTGATTCGATTATTTTCGTTTCTATTTTATTATTTCGATTCGATTATTTTCATGTCGATTTAATTATTTTGGTTTCAACTCGATTATTTTCGCTTCTACTTGATTTTTTTCATTTCGATTCGATTATTTCCTATTCAATTTGATTATTTTCGATTCGATTCGATTATTTTAGTTTTGATTCGATTATTTTCGATTCGATTCGATTATTTTCATGTGGATTTGATTATTTTGGTTTCGATTCGATTATTTTTGTATCGATTGATTATCTTCGTTTCGATTTGATTATTTTCTATTCGATTCGATTATTTTCATGTCGATTCAATTCGTTTCTTTTCTATTCGAATTTTTTCGATTCGATTTGATTATTTTCAGTTAGATTTGTTTATTTTAGATTCGATTCAATTATTTTTGATTCGATTCGATTTTTCTCATTTCGATTTGATTATTTTCAATTCGATTTGATTTTTGTCGATTCAATTCAATTTGTTTCTTTTCGATTCGATTATTTTCATTTCTATTTGATTATTTTCGTTTCAATTCGATTATTTTCTATTCGATTCGATTATTTTCATGTCGATTCAATTCGTTTCTTTTCAATTCGAATTTTTTCGATTCGATCCGATTATTTTCTTTTCGATTCGATTTTTCTCGTTTTGATTCATTATTTTTGTTTTGATTCGATTATTTTCTATTCGATTTGATTTTTTTCATGTCGATTTGATTATTTTGTTTTCGATTTGATTTTCATTTCGATTGATTATTTTCGTTTCGATTTCATCATTTTCTATTCTATTCGATTATTTTAGTTACTATTTGATTACTTTCGATTCGATTCCATTATTTTCATGTCGATTTGATTATTTTGGTTTCGTTTCTATTATTTTCGTTTCGATTGATTATTTTCGATTCGATTTGATTATTTTTGATTCAATTTGATTATTTTTGTTTCGATTTGATTATTTTTGATTCGATTTGATTTTTTTCATGTCAATTTGATTTTAGTTTCGATTTGATTATTTTCAATTCGATTTGATTTTTTTCATGTCGATATGATTTTAGTTTCGATTTGATTATTTTCGATTCGATTTGATTTTTTTCATGTGGATTTGATTATTTTGGCTTCGATTTGATTTTCATTTCGATTGATTATTTTCGTTTCGATTATGTTTTTATTCGATTCGATTATCTTCGTTTTGATTCGATTATTTTCGTTTCGATTCAATTCCATTCCATTCGATATTTATCAATTCGATGCGATTTGATTTTCTTCAATTCGATTCGATTCCATTCCATTTTTTTTCATTTCGATTTGATTATTTTTCTTTTGACTGTATTCTTTTTATTCCATTCGATTATTTTCGTTTTGATTCGATTTTCATTTCGATTGGATTATTTTTGTTTCAACTCAATTATTTTCGTTTCAACTCGATTGTTTTTGATTCGATTCGATTATTTTCGTTTCAATTCGAATTTTTAAATCGATTCATTTATTTTCACTTCGATTTGATTATTTACATTTCGATTCAATTATTTTCGATTCGATTCGATTATTTTCATTTCGATTCGATTATTTTCGATTCGACTCGATTATTGTTGATTTGATTCGATTATTTTGGTTTCAATTTGATTACTTTTGATTCTATCTGATTATTTTCGTTTCGATGTGATTATTTTCGATTCAATTCGATTATTTTCATGTTGTGTGATTATTTTGGTTTCGATTATTTTCGTTTTGATGCGATTTTTTGTTTCGATTCGATTATTTTCGTTTCGATTATGTTTTTATTGAACTCGATTATCTTCATTTCGATTCGATTATTTTCATTTCGATTCGATTTTTTTCGATTCGATTCGATTCCATTCCATTCGGTTTCTATTGATTCGATGAGATTTGATTTTCTTAGATTCGATTCGATTCCTTTTTTTTATTTCGATTTGATTATTTTTGTTTAGATTCTATTCTTTTTATTCCATCCGATTATTTTCGTTTCGATTCGATTATTTTCATGTCGATTCGATTATTTTGGTTGCGACTCGATTATTTTCGTTTCTATTTTATTATTTCGATTCGATTATTTTCATGTCGATTTAATTATTTTGGTTTCAACTCGATTATTTTCGCTTCTACTTGATTTTTTTCATTTCGATTCGATTATTTCCTATTCAATTTGATTATTTTCGATTCGATTTGATTATTTTAGTTTCGATTTGATTATTTTTGATTCGATTCGATTATTTTCATGTGGATTTGATTATTTTGGTTTCAATTCGATTATTTTTGTATCGATTGATTATTTTCGTTTTGATTCGATTATTTTCTATTCGATTCGATTATTTTCATGTCGATTCAATTTGTTTCTTTTGTATTCGAATTTTTTCGATTCGATTCGATTATTTTCTTTTCAATTCGATTTTTCTCGTTTCGATTCATTATTTTTGTTTCGATTCGATTATTTTCTATTCGATTTGATTATTTTCATGTCGATTTAATTCGTTTCTTTTCGATTCGAATTTTTACGTTTCGATTCGATTATTTTCTATCCGATTCGATTATTTTCATGTCGATTCAATTCGTTTCTTTTCAATTCGAATTTTTTCGATTCGATCCGTTTATTTTCTTTTCGATTCGATTATTTTCGTTTCGATTCGATTATTTTCATTTCGATTTGACTTTTCTCATCTCGATTCGATTATTTTCATTTCTATTTGATTATTTTCGATTTGATTATTTTTGATTTGATTTTTTCGCTTCTACATGATTTTTTCGTTTCGATTCATTTATTTTCGTTTCGATTCAATCATTATTGTTTTGATTCATTTATTTTCGTTTCGATTCGATATTTTCGATTCAATTCGAATCGATTTTTTCGATTCGATGCTATTCGATTGGATTTTTTTCTTTTCGATTCGATTATTTTTGTGTTTCAATTTGATTTTTTTTCGTTTCAATTCGATCATTGTCGTTTTGATTATTTATTTTCGTTTCGATTCAATTATTTTAATTTCGATTCGGTTATTTTCGTTTCGATTTGATTATTTTCTATTCAATTAGATTATATTCGTTTCGATTTGATTATTTTTAATTTGATTCGATTTTCGTTTCGATTGATTATTTTCATTTCGATTCGATTATTTTCTATTCGACTTGATTATTTTCGATTCGATCAATTATTTTCATGTGGATTTGAATATTTTGGTTTCGATTCGATTATTTTCATTTCAATTGATTATTTTCGTTTCGATTTGATTATTTTCTATTCGATTTGATTTTTTTCGATTCGATTCAATTCGTTTCTTTTCTATTCGAATATTTTCGATTCAATTTGATTATTTTCAGTTAGATTTGTTTTAGATTCGATTCAATTATTTTTTATTCGATTTGATTTTTCTCATTTCGATTTGATTATTTTCGATTCGATTTGATTTTTTTCGATTCAATTCAATTCGCTTCTTTATGATTCAATTATTTTCGTTTCTATTTGATTATTTTCGTTTCGATTTGATTATTTTTATTTCGATTAGATTATTTTCGATTCGATTTAGTTATTTTCGCTTCTACTTGATTTTTTTCATTTCGATTCGATTATTTTGGTTTCGATTTGATTATTTTCGATTCGATTATTTTCATATCGATTTGATTATTTTGGTTTCGATTCCATTATTTCCGATTCGATTTGATTATTTTCGATTCGATTTGATTATTTTCGATTCGATTCGGTTATTTTCATTTCCATTTAATTATTTTGGTTTCGATTAGATTATTTTCGCTTCTACTTGATTTTTTTCATTTCAATTCAATTATTTTCTATTCGATTTGATTTTTTTCGATTCGATTCAATTCGTTTCTTTTCGATTCGAATTTTTTGATTCGATTCGTTTATTTTCGTTTTGATGTGATTATTTTCGATTCGATTCGATTATTTTCATTTTGATTGATTATTTTGGTTTCGATTCGATTATTTTCGTTTTGATGCGATTTTTTTCGTTTCGATTCGCTTATTTTCGTTTCGATTATGTTTTTATTCGATTCGATTATCTTCGTTTTGATTCGATTATTTTCGTTTCGATTCAATTCCATTCCATTCGATATTTATCGATTCGATGCGATTTGATTTTCTTCAATTCGATTCGATTCCATTCCATTTTTTTCATTTCGATTTGATTATTTTTCTTTTGACTGTATTCTTTTTATTCCATTCGATTATTTTCGTTTTGATTCGATTTTCATTTCGATTGGATTATTTTTGTTTCAACTCAATTATTTTCGTTTCAACTCGATTGTTTTTGATTTGATTCGATTATTTTCGTTAATGATATCCTGAAACATGAAAACACTAACTGACAGCCTACCTATGTCAGTTTTCTTACAGAGAAGTGTATTAAGCAAACAATTTCTTTTCAAGGAAATCTATCTTATTTCTTTTGTGTTAAAGCTTAATTCAATTTTTAGCATTTCTTTTTTTTTTTTTTTAATTTTTTTTTTTTTTAATTTATGATAGTCACAGAGAGAGAGAGAGAGGCAGAGACACAGGCGGAAGGAGAAGCAGGCCCCATGCACCGGGAGCCTGATGTGGGATTCGATCCCGGGTCTCCAGGATCGCGCCCTGGGCCAAAGGCAGGCGCCAAACCGCTGCGCCACCCAGGGATCCCAATTTTTAGCATTTCAAATAATTAAAATGTTTTCCTTGAGCTTCTGTATTTTATGACTTTTTGATATGACATCAACTCAAATTGTACAAAATTTTACCACTTTAAATTCTGACTCAATAATAGTAAGAATTTTGGAAAATGAAAAAGCCAGGTACAGAGCCTTTTAAAGCACATAGTAACATAAAGATTTCATATTATCTTAAATGTTAAAAAAAGGGAAGTTGTACAGTATGATAAAAGTTAACTGCTTAGAAGAAAGTTTTTTCTGCTGTATGAAAATACTGCTGAAAACAAACATGTAAGATCACTATAAACTTAGCTGGTTAATAAAAAGTAATGCTACTAGAATACTGTATCTTACCTAATGCACTTATTGAATGAAAGTGTTTTAAGAAGTCACTGAGACACAAAGATGACAGAACAGCACCACCTAGTTCTCTATATAAAAGTTTAAAATATGTATGCATCTCTGACTTACTTCAGAGAATTGAATATACTCTCAAAAATAAGTCATTTAATATAAAACTATATGCTTGCAAATTATTACCTGCAACAGAGCATTTACTTCAATTGCTTTGATTTTAACGTTTCATTTAAAAGAAAAAGCAAAATTAAAGATAACAGTTAAGCTGAGGTTTTTTAGTTGTGCAAGGCACTGCATTCTGTAATCCAGATAAGTAAATCTCTAAGTAGACTAACTGTACATGCTTGACCACCACCATTATGATTTCCAAAAGTATATATCTTTTTTTTTTTTTTTACTCTATCTACTACAAGATATATATATCATCTACCCCGGGGACACCGATGGACAATAAATAATAATATAAAAACACCATATGACCTGTTAGGAATATGACCTCATGTGCATGTTGAGGTCATCAATCAAAGTTAAATACTAAAAGAAATAATATAAAGATATCGAGAATATTTGTATCCCACTCATTATTTTACATATTCCAACATTTCACACAACTGTATATACAATTCATTTTATTTTTAAAGTTTTTAAGTGGTATTCTCATCTATTCTCCAGCTTTATTTATCAGGTGATTCTTATTTCAGCCATATTCAGGGCAGCTTGAGCAGGAGGAAATATTTCAAGAACAACATTTCATCGGCAGTCTCGAGAAGCCATATACTAGTAGCACAGGTTTTAATCAGGCACAATGTAGTATTGTAATATAAGCAAGGGACAGAGTTTTAATATATATGACACAGTATAAGGAGCATTGTTTCTGGATAGGACACCTTAAAAATGTTTTCCCTGAGGCATCAGCAGCTCTTTAAATGACTGTCACTGGTAACATCAGAATTGCTCAAGCAGAACTTCAGCTCTAAAAAAACTAAATATTGTTGCTTGTTACATAGATTCTTCTCACAGACCTCTTCTCCCCTACATTCCCTCTGCTGACCTGGTCATCTACTGTTCTGGCCCACTGAGCCTTTATGAAATTAAATGAATCATCCTCTTGAACAAATCAGTTAGAATAGACCATGCTTGAATATTTCTTGTTCACTTGTCAGCTTCTTTCAAGTTGTATTAATAAAAAAAAAAGAAAGAAACTGGAATCATACTGAGAATGTTTTCAGGATAAACAACTGGAGGAAATGAGAGCTCTTTAGGCCAAACTTAAATAAAAAAAAAATGTTAAAAGCTCAGTGAGGCTTATAGTAATGCTCTTAAATCAGTGATTTCATATTTTCATTGATACATCCACATTAGGTAACTATTGAAAACATATTACTATAAAAATGGATTTTTTATTTTAGAAAATAAGCTAGGGTGTTACATATTTTTGTGTAACTAGTGTCTCAGCTACTAGACTATTAACCCCATGAGGGTGGAAACCGTTTTCCACCTTGTTACTGTGTATATCTAACATTTAAAACAGTGCCTGCAAGTAGATATTGGTTTAAAAAAATTAAACAGTGAATGAGTAAGTTATGCTTAAGAAAACCAAAGCCTATGAAGAATAAAATGATTATAGAAATTTACACATGCACACATTGAATAATGCACAAAAGCAAAATTCAATTTAAAATTGAAACAGTCTATTTTCTTATAATAAAAATGGCTAATGGAATGAGAGCTGGTGTTGTATGAAAGTGATGAATCACTGAATTCTGCTTCTGAAACCAATGTTGTGCTGTATTACTACCTATAATTTAAGTAAAAAATTTAAAGAGAAAAAAAATAAAATAAAGGACTAACAGCAAAAATTTACTAATTTTTGAAGTTGATATCTACGGATGTAATTTCATGAGAAAGGCATGTATGACCCAAGCTCAGGCTGATGACTACAAAACTAATTCATAAAACTCATTGACAGAGACAGAAAGCTCTGAAATTTATGTAGACATATGTATCAGAATAAAAATCTCTTTACAGTGTAAAATCTTAACTGAATAATGCACGGGTAGATATCAAAAATTAAATTTTAGTAAAAGGTATTTTTTAAGACTACACAGTGAATGTTACACTGTGTTACAAACTATTTTTAGGTGGAAAGTGAAAAGAGATATGCCATTTCTGTAGTCTTCAATCATCCATAATATTCTTCTACAACCCATGACCAAAGAATGAGTGTGATTCCAGTTTCTCAGTCTACAGAAGAAACTGCAGAAGTAACTTGCTTGGTTACTGGGTGTCTCGGTCAGTTAAGCATCTGACTCTCGATTTTGACTGGGGTCATGATTTCAGGGTTGTGAGATCAAGCCCCCCATTGGGCTAACGCTGGAGATGGAGCCTACTTAAGATTTCCTCTCTCCCTCTCCCTCCCCCTCACACAGAAAAGAAGAAAGCAAAAGAAAGTAACTCGCCCAAGGTCTCTAAAATAGTGGCATGGTGTAGATGAGAACTGAGGCCTTTTCATTCCTACCATTATGTCTTGCTGCTGCAGGGCACTTCCAAAATTCAGAGTTTGAGTTAGTCCAGCGATATCTCCTCGCTGTACAGAATATGGAACCTACCACCACGAGGCCAGAGTCTTTACTGTGCCTCCACGCTAGCAGTAGTTTGGCATGGCTGCTGCGTATGTTCTCCTGAAGGATCAGGGCTGTGATTCATGCCTCCTCCCCTGTCACAAGTTACTCCCATTCTCTGTTCAGTCCCCCAAGATGATATGAAAGTTTTCAGAGGAAATTATCTCTAACACCTGATCAAGTTTACTACTGGCTTGTGATAAGACCATCATTAAATGATAGGAAGACTGTCTTCCCAACTTGTCCACACCCATCCATCAAACAAAGTTGTGGTATTACAAAATACACTTTCAGGCTGTCCTGTCCTTCAAGGATAACTTGATGTTCTGCTTTGTTGGTCGTCTGTACTTGTGGAGCCAATAAAATTCGGTAAAGCGAAGTGAAGGTTTAAAATAAATCTGACCTTACTGAACTCTACTAGATCTCTAAAAAACTATGAACTTATCACTGTATCAATACTTTCATCTTAGCTATTCCACGGAAGTGAAAGGATAGGGAGGATTGAAGTTTCAGAATACGATTAGTCTTACCTCACCCATAGCATTTTTATGTTTAAAGAAAAAAATGCAGGCCAATGGGCATGAAACTATCATATGTAAATTTTACTTGGCCTTTTAAAGATACGTTTTTTATATTAAAACTAGATATATAACTTTATATATTAAAAATATATAATTTTTACTGAACACACTTCATTTTCATGCTAGTTAGCATCAGGTCTTTCCATAAAGACATTGTTCAGTATTCTTTTGAAGAATATAACGGATATTGTTTTTAATTTGGTGACTCTGGACAAAAACTTTGGCCTGAAATGCTTTCCTTCTATCAAATTAAAAAAATTCATTTTCTGAGTGGGTCATTATGACTAAAACTCTTGAGAAATAAACAGGTATAACTCTTCCTCACATTTCCAGTGTTTCTGATATTAAGTGGTTACACATTAAAAAATCATGTCACTTCTATAAATGGATTTACAAGAATATTCTCTATATAATAAAAATTCAGTAACATATTATAATATTTTTTTCACCATAACAGGGAAACAGTCAACAAAAACTGCTTCTGAATCTACCTTCCTGTTTATTCCCTAGGCTCTGTAAAGTCAGTCAGTAAGGGCCGAACCGAAGCCACATTAGAAGGTTATTCTGCAGCTGTTGCATCACATTGACAGTCACAGTTTAACATAAAGAAGATTCTAAGTACAGCAGCTATGGGTGAATATAATTCTTAATATCAACTCCATAAAGTGGTAACAACATTTAATAAATTGAACTAGTTTAATCTGCTTGGGATATTTTTATTTACTGAATGTGCATTTCTACACAATGACGATAGAGTGATTTCAGCACCTTCCATCAGGTAAATCTTTTTTTTTTTAATTTTTTATTTATTTATGATAGTCACAGAGAGAGAGAGAGAGAGGCAGAGACATAGGCAGAGGGAGAAGCAGGCTCCATGCCCCGGGAGCCCGATGTGGGATTCGATCCCAGGTCTCCAGGATCGCGCCCTGGGCCAAAGGCAGGCGCCAAACTGCTGCGCCACCCAGGGATCCCCCATCAGGTAAATCTTACGTTAGCCTAGTCAATAATACCTTTTCAGATGCCCAAAGTCATGAAACAGTTAAAAATCCAAAAGATATCAAGAAATTGATTTTCTAAATTTGAAGAAAAATTCTATGGCTTTAAAGAAAAGCTATATTTCCCTGGGACTTTTAAGAAAAAGCATTCTTAAAACACTTTATGTGGCATTAAAGTCACTACGAATTGTAGAAAGTCTTTTTTCCCTTGGTGTTCAGCTCCCAGTAAGTATATTTAAATTCTCTTCAAAAAGCAGTTAATATTCCCATCCTACCACCCACGGTCTTTCAAAATGCTAAAAGGGAAATAAATCAAATTCAACCACAGCAAACATGTGTCTTCAATTGCAGAAGTATGACTAAGTATCAAGAAAAACCCCAAAACATTTAGGATTTTCTTTAAAAGGCCTTTCAAATAAAATGGATGTAATCTTCCCAAGTCAAGTTAAGTGAAGTGCACCCTGAATCCATACTTCAGAGAAGATTCCCAGAACATCTACTCCACAGCTTTGGCAATAACAAAAGCAGGTCAGTCCCCACTGATAATCTGGCAGATCAAGGTCAGTTTGTAATTCCTCTTTGTTCATACATTTATCCGGAAATACTGGTTACTCTAAGTAGAACAGTAAGATGATTTGGTTTCATGTTTACCTAAAGCCATCATCAGGAATATTTGGAGGGCTACAGATAGAAATCTTTAATAAGTAAAGAAAAAAAAAAAAAAAGACAAGGGGTTATGATGCCCGGAGAAATCAGGGAGATTCAAAGCTATGAGATGAATGTTTTCAGTGCAAATTCGAATTGCTTGCCCTAATTGAAAGCAATGGTCTCATAGTTTTGTGAAGGATGTCATTATTCAGAATTGTTTGTGTTTCTTAGTAGCCATTTTTTTGTACTCTCTCTGTACCTTAAATACGAATAAACATTCATTGCAAATATTTATTCTATTCAGAATAGTGTATTGGCACTTTGGCAGTTATAACATAAATACTTAAATATTATTTGGATCCAAGTAAAGAGATGTGTCAGGATTAAATGGATTGGAAGAGAACTAATCAATCAGTAGAATGAAAACATTAAAAAAAAAAAAAAAAAAAAGACACAGACCAGACCTTAGATTAAGCACTTGAAATAAAATGAAGAATAAGACCCTGTACTTTATGGGTTTATAATCCAGTAGAACAAACAGACAGATAAATACCAAACATTCAAAATACTATAATAAAAATACACAAAGGGGTTATATAGATCACAGCATAGACAAAATAAAATGTTTCAAATATCAAGGGCAGATGGCATTCTTTTGTCTACTTAAACACATCAGATGTTGGCCAAAATTTTTCTTAATAAAAAACTCCAGTGAGTTACTGGAGACCAGTATTTTTTTAAACTATCATTAATAATAATGTGGCTTTCAAATAATAATGTGGCTCAAATAATGTGCTTACAAAGTTTCAAAGTTTTTTTTTTTAGCTTACACAAAGGCAATTTATTAACAATTTTCTGTTAAACTATTTTCAAACTATTTTCAAACTATTTTCAAACTATTTTCAGTTTGAAGAATCCTGTTCACAGACGGCGACCACGGCGACCCCCCTTCCTGCGGGTGCTATCGGAGGGGATGGGGGTGACATCCTCAATCCGCCCAATCTTCATTCCTGAGCGGGCAAGGGCTCTGAGGGCTGACTGGGCCCCAGGTCCAGGGGTCTTGGTTCTATTTCCTCCTGTGGCTCGGAGTTTGATGTGGAGAGCAGTGATACCCAGCTCCTTGCACCTCTGGGCTACATCCTGGGCAGCCAACATGGCAGCGTAGGGAGAAGACTCATCTCGGTCAGCCTTCACCTTCATCCCACCAGTTACACGACAGATGGTTTCCTTGCCAGAAAGATCAGTGACATGGACAAAAGTGTCATTGAAGGATGCAAATATGTGGCAGACACCAAACACATTTTCTCCTTCAGCAACTTGAGGTCCAAGGCTGATGACCTGTTCTTCCTTCTTTTCCTTCCCCTTACGAGGTGCCATTTCTGCGCGTCTTCAAAACAAAAATTGGTTAAAATTGTTAGTATATATCAAAGTTAGTTAGTATATACAAAATGCTTTTGATTGCAGTAGTCATAAATAAAAGAAAAAAGTGTACTTACAAGTCAAACTGAAGTTTTCTGATGATATGACACATAGGCCAATGCAAGTCAAAAGGTACAATTAAGATAAGTATGCCTTCAAACTCGTGCAATGCAGGAAAATATCCTCCATATAAGTGGTGACATGTACTAAATGAGCCAATTCTTATAACCATCCCTCCACAAATGAAGTCCCTATTTAAAAAACATTTGTCTTTCTTTCTCTTTCTCTCCTCTTGCTCTGTTGGGTTCAATGTCCCTATATAGTTTCACAGTTGTTCAAATTGCATCCAAAACAAAAATCGAAAAAATCATGTCTCAGATTTGACAGTGCACTGACATTTGGCAGCCCATGCAGTTGAAGGCAATTAATACTATCTAAAAATCTATAGCCTCAAATAATAACCAGCGTAACTTGAAGATCCCACCACAGCAAATGTGTTAACGGACTAGTTATGGAATAGAGTATTGATTTAGGAACAATTTTTGATTCTTGTTTTGAGAGAGTGAAAGGGACAATCCCTATTCAAGATAAGGGATACACATTTTCACTCATTATTTTATTTCATTCCCAGGCCAAAGAACTACTTAGAAATAACAGATACTGTATTATGTATCACAATGGTGAATTTCATTCTGCCTTGGCAGGGTAACTAGTAAGTGTAGAATGTAGCTGCTTGCTATACTGGAGTCATGGGTATATAATTGCCTTCAGAAACATCCTTCTCTGAATACCACCTACACATTAATACATGACGGTGAACTTACAGCCACACTCCTGTTCTATCCCACATGATCCTTGAAAAGGCTTTGAAATGAGGCCACGTGCATAATTAAGGCACACTGAATACCACAGTACATGTAACAAGCTAGAGTATTATGAATCCTTAGGGGAACCTCATAGAACTAATACATTTTCTAAAGGAAGCTGCACATGAGTAAAGAGAGCCCAAAATGCTAATTAGATCCTCTCAGTGAAAGCTATAGAAAAGTTGATTCTTGAATCCTGAAGTTGGGCACAGAATGGAACATTTGTATACAGAAACACTGAAGGGGGGGGGGGAAGAATTTGACATAAAAGCCCCTCAATAGATGGTTTACACAATTCATGAGAAAATAAATAATACAAAATAAACAAAATAACAGTGGGAGAATGTCAACCCTCCTGAAAGGGTTAAGTATGAGAACAGATTTCCTATTAGAAAGGGATTATGTAACAACAGAGGGAAATACTCACCCTAGCATATGCTAATTTAGTCAGCTTTGCCAGGTGTTTCTGTGTGTTTGGCTGGCTGACTCACCTTCCTTGCCTCTCCTTTTTGCCATTTCATTATGAAAGTAAGGAGTTTGAACTCTCACAAAACGCAATAATAGCAATAACAAAAACAAGCAAAAGCACATTATAGGAGTTTTATCCTTGCTAAAACATTGGGGTATGCATTGTGGAGGTCAAAAGGAAAATCACCCAAACTGTACGTATTCAGCACATAGGCTTTAGCAAATCTCCCTTTCTTGAACCACTCTTCATTCCTCATTAATTACTTTTAATAGGTCTTTCAGGTTAGGAGTATGGTCGGGACTGGGGGGATATTATATTCCTGGACAGTGCAAAGGAAGCTGAGTTACTGTGTTACTCAGACTTCAAAATAGAAAATAGAGAGCAGGGATCCCTGGGTGGCGCAGCGGTTTGGCGCCTGCCTTTGGCCCAGGGCACGATCCTGGAGACCCGGGATCGAATCCCACATCAGGCTCCCGGTGCATGGAGCCTGCTTCTCCCTCTGCCTGTGTCTCTGCCTCTCTCTCTCTCTCTCTCTCTCTCTCTCTCTCTGTGACTATCATAAGTAAATAAAAAATTAAAAAAAAGAGAAAATAGAGAGCAGCAAAGGAGTGACAATTAGACAAGCTTATTGTATATTTTTTGTTTGCTTTTTAACACAAATATTCTAACCATCTCTCATTTCAACCTAAATCTACTACTTAAGATTGGAAAGTAGGGGGCATATAAGGTATGAGAATGAATGGAAGATACGTAGGTGTCATGGGCATTTTCCCCCAGAGGGGATAGAGGACAAGCTAACATCAAATATGAATTCATTAAGAGAGTAAAAATGTATTTTACACACCATAAATTTGAGTTTGGATGTTTAAGTAAACCTTAAGGGAGTCACTTGCATTTTGAAAGGCAAACACTTTTAACAAAGAAGCCAAAAATATTTCTCTATAAGAACAAATTAATTGTTTTTTATAAATCATACTGAATCAATATAACAGCTATACACTTAACAGTTGGCAGCACATGCTTGTCAGGAAAGGTGCTTTCTTGCTCTATTCCCAAAGATGACTTTAGATAAACAATGAGTGCGCCGTTACTGTAAATAAGCCATCATCAAAAACATAAAATTGTTAGGGGATCAATTTGACCAATAAGAACTGTTGCTTTCTTAATGTGAAGTGATTTGCACTACTTGATCATACTTAGCTCTGAGATTTTTTTATTTCTCAAAGCAAAATACAAAATAATACAAAATAAACAAAATAACAGTGGGATAAAATATTTATTTTATTTAAAAATAAACAAAATAACAGTGGGATAAAATATTTATTTTATTTAAAAATAAACAAAATAACAATGGGATAAAATATTTATTTTATTTAAAAATAAATATTTTTATTTTCTAATCTCTAATGACCTCTGCATCTAGCCCCCAGAATGACTGTTTATCGCTAAATTGGAGCTTCCTGTTCAGCATTCAAGTGGCTGAAAGATAATTTAAAGATTCAAGTAAAAACTATTTGTTGACTTAGAGTTATATCAAATGTTGAATAATGACTGTCTTAATATTTACTTCAAAGACCTCTAAAATAGAATGTAAATAATTAGTAGCCAGCCCTCTCTAAGGCAGATCCCTTTACAACTTCAGCCCTGTGTCTATTCGTGTAGTGGAAGGGTCTCATTACTTAGTTTCATAAGCACAAAAGAAGATTCAGAATAGATGCTCAGCTCTATCACAAATTCAGAAATGTATATCTTGCTTGTGTGTTTTTAAGGGGAAACGTTAATCATTGTTAAAGCCTAAGAAAATTTATTCAAAAATATACTTTTTAACCCTCATAAAAAGGGTAAGAGAAAATAACTGAGTGCAAAGAAAACAAACTCTTGCCTTTTCCTCACATCACATCCCATCCCTGACAGCTCCCAAATTATAAAGATACTGAAGAAACCCCCCCCCCCCCCCTTTAAGTAGTACCAGCCCTAATCCAGAGGCAGCCCATCCAGGTGCCTTCCTGAAGTTTTAGCAACAAAAAGCATTCTGTTTGTGATAAGAAAACCATTTCCCCCCACTCCCTGATTGGAATGTCCCTGAATAGGTTCATGTTGACCTGAGAAATCGATAACCTGAATGCTATGCTACTGCCAAGGTTCTTTTGTCTTTAAGAGGTTTTTTTTTTTTTTCTTTTACCTTTAAAAGATGCCTGTAATTGCTAATTGGGCTCTCTTCCTCCTGGGAGGCAGAGAGCCCATTTGCACAAACGTTCAATAAACCCTCTTGCTAATTGCATCTGCCTGTCTGGGGTCAGAGTCACCTGGACACGTTGGCACCCGTGAGCCAGGGTCCAACAACTTAAAAAAGTTTAAGTGCTGACATATTATGAAGAGATGCAGCTACTTAAGTCCATTAGGACATACCTATTCATGCCAACACTATTTATTATGTATCTACTAAATTGAGAATAAGAAGATTGCACAGATGACAAAGGCTCAGGGCTTGCCCTCAGGAAGCTTAAGTTTAGTAGTCATTGGGCACTAGAGCTGTTCTAGGAGGACCAAAAAACCAATACCTGCCAATTCCACAAAGAACTCTAACTTCAGCTTTTGAGTTTGGCTTCCTCAGTTTGTGATTTCTCACCACTTCCTCAGCCTACTAAGCCAGCTGTTACACATTGGGTGGTTTTGCCAAGGTTATTCAATGAGCCTATTAAAATGAGGACGCCTTCTCAATAAATCTCGTGGAACGCACATCAGTGTTATCAAATAAAACATCAATACGATAGGTCTATTTATATTATGAATGTACCCCAAATCCTTCATAATAAATAAACCTTACTTGTCTCAACCATCTGATACCCCATAGATTTCTCATTTTAAAAAGAAAATTAATATTATTTGATATTGATTTTACGTCACTTTAAAATGCATGACTCACATTTCTTCCAGCATTTTTGTACTTCCATTTGCTCCTTAAGTAATTCAAGTAATTTTTTTCATTAAAAAAAAAAATGGCATCTCACTATTTCAACGTGGGGCAAATAGTTCTCAAGTATCTGATCTTTCAGGGGAGAAAGCAGAAAGAGGCCTCTCAATCAATGCTTACTTTGGTCATGTTATGCTCCCACAGTTCTAATAGTTGTAGAAATGGTGAAGACAATGAAGTAAGTTTCCATATCTTGATAGAAAATCTGCCCAGAGACTCCCCATATTTGCAGGGAGATTTTCCTAATTACTAAGTGTTTGGGGTTTGACCATTTAAATCATAGTCTTTGGCTCTTATGTACAGATTCTACTCTTTAAAGTTTCAGTTGTTAATCAAGAAAGGGAGGAATAGGGTTCTTGCATTCAACATAAGAAATGAGCTCAACAAGACTAAGGCTATTACAAATAGAAGGAAATGAATGGGAGAGAGAGGCTTTTGAGAAGCATTAAGTTATCAGTATTTTATTAAGTGTATGTAGGTGTGTTTGTACTTTATAATACACTTTCTAAAAATGTAAGGGGAAGTTTATGTTCAGTGTATTCACTAAGGCAAGTACTATGCATGTCCAATTGACCTTCAATTTGAAAGTCTTTCTAAAATAACAGATCATTCATCAAAATATCTCATGGAAAATAAAACAAGACAAAACCAAACACTAAAATCCCAGTATTTGTGTTGGATGTGTTTTTCTGTAAGACTAAATCTAAAAAGGAAACAAAGTTCTCAACAAAATCTCTATGTATGTCTATTTTCTGGTTGTATTTTGTCCTTTCTTCTTTGCCCTTTCTAGGACCGTTTTCTTGTGCTAAACAAGACAGTCTCCATCTTTGCAGTGCCCCCTCAGGCATGGAAAGGGGACACAGCTTCAGCCAGGGTTAGCAATTGAACTGGATCTGCTCTGTAACCAAGAGAGGTTTTAGTTCCAGGTGGCAAGCTTTTGCACGCCTCCTTCTAAAGAAATTCATTTCTCTAAACTGTTCTGTACCCTCATTCCAGATTTTTCCCCTACCTGTGATGGAGGAAAATAAACAAGGATGCCCCATAAACTAACACAGAAGCAAATTTTTGTTATCTAGTCTAGTCTATCTAGTCTATACATTGCGAGTTGTGCTTTGGTCAGAAACATATTTATTTCCTTCTAATGATTCATTTTCATTTCCTAAGAATCCACTGAAGACAAAATGGTAGATTTTTAGAATAGTACTATTTTTTTTAACTTATTTTATCATTGACTTGATTCTCACCACTGGCTCATTAACTTTACATATTAACAAGCCAAAAGGTTGATTTTGCTTCCCAGAAAGAGTAAAATATTGGTGACAATATAAAACACAGAGAAGATACGTTCAAATGAGTCTTCTTGTCTAAAATAAGGCATAGTGCAAGAAAGGGGATAATAATAGAAATGCTAAATTAATTGATCAGTATTACTTAAGTCACAGATACCACCATAGTTCCGATAAAGCTAAAAATAAGAAGCTATAGGCTGCCTATAGCATTTGCCTAGTCATAACTACCAGCAGGCAGAACAGACTCCCTCTAGCCAAAATCAGTTAGTTGCTCACTAGTTCCGCCGCCACCCTTCTTTCTCTGCACATGGAAAGGAAAGACCTGCTAAGTGTTTAATCTGTGTCCAGGAAATAAAGCTTTTCATTTTACAACCTAACCAAGTCCTAATAAAAGTGTAGGATGCTGGGAGAAACAACCTCAACCCTGAAGCAATGTTTTTGGCCAAGAGTAAAACAAGGAAGGCCTGAGCAATTTGTTTGAGCAGGAACTGACAATATCAACAAAGTGCGATGTGTCTGTGGAGCAGTGTTTGATCAATGTGAGGCAGCCATAAACATGAGACTACAATCCAATGGTGCTTTGCACCCCCTCCCCCTCTAGTTTTTTTTTTTTTTTTCCTTTTAAATCCTCTTCTGTCCTTTGGTGTCTTAACATGGCCTGATCTAAGATGCTCATAAGTACACAGACCCTGTTGGGCTGGTGCTTTCTCCCTGGTTGCTGTAGAGGACGCTTATTTATTTATATACTTGGACCTGATGCTGGTGCTGCTGTGGGTTGCAGTGGTGCATTTTCTCTGGCATGCCCACACCCCTTGCACCACCACCTCTAATCTGCTGTGAAAAGCAGCACTTTTTAAATAATTGGCTTACATACTTAATACAAGAGACCCATGTTTTTAATAAAAGAGAATGCAGCTGATGGAATCTCTCCGGGTAGAGAGAGAGAAAATCCTCCTCCAGGCTGAGAGAATGAGACACCAGCAGACAGTTATTTTGCACTGCAGTGAATCGACAATTCATGGGAAATGTTGAAGGCAGAGGAGGCGACCCCCAAGTGCAGTCCTTTGCCCACATGCTCTATAATAAATAATCTCACACCAGCCCAGCAGTGTGTGCAATGACGTGCCGGGGCCAGCACGCACAGATTGGCAGGGAAAACACATCCAGCGGTGTCGAGTTTTCATCGCAATCACCGAATTAACTGATTTCCCCACATCACACTCCCACTACCCTGCGTAGAGAGCACGCGCGCGCGCGCGCACACACACACACACACACACACACATGCAGAGTTGAGAAATGCAAGTTACTGAGAGGTGAAATAGGGCATCTAGGAACACGTTTCAGCATGGATTAGAGACCCAAGTGATGTGTCAGCCTCCCGGGGTACTTGTGAGAAGGTGGGAGTGCGAATGGTGGGAAATGGGAGGAGGCAGCGTAAGCAGGGAGAAGGCTGCCGGCTTTCTCGGGGATGCTGGCACATTTCATATCTGGAATTTACATTTAACATAAAACACAAAAAAGATGGTAAGAAATACCTCCGCAAGGTCAGTTAGTTAATTCAGAAAAACTCTGTCCACTCTGTTTTCCTTCACATCATAAATATGCATAAATAAAATCCATCCCAGTCCATATCCTGCAAGATAGGAGGCAGGATGCATTCCAAGGACTTGCTGAAAGACGGTTCATTGACCTCATTTAAATCCTCCAAAGGCCAATTGGGTTTTGCACGCCTGCGGTCTACTTGTGTCTTACTTCCAGATTCATTTTACCAAGGGACAAATACATTTGATCAACTTATCCTTCCCACAACTACAGAAATGACGACAGAGGGGTTAGAGGTGGGCAAAGATTTAGCAAGAAATCAAGAGTCACCTAGCTTTGAAAATCCTATAGTCCATCATTTCCCATCCATCCTTCCTGTATCTCACTCCCGCATCCCTGTATGACTCCTCTCTTCAAAGCAACAACTTTCCTCCCCCCGGCCCGGCCCCCCCAGCCCTGGCCTGCCGCCCCCGCCTCACCACCCCCCAAGTGCGCTCTCCCCACGCCCTCCTACTCCGCACATGGCCATTCACTTCATCACCCGCGTCCTCCTCCCCTTCCACAGGGCCCCCTCCTCCTCCTGCAAGAGGGAGGATCTGAGGAAAAGTGCACCCCGGTTCCCCAGCCGCTCTGCATCCAAACCCAGTGATTTGCATCATAACAGCGTTTTGTGCGGTTCCCCCCACCGCGGTCGCAGGGGTTCGTACATTGCACGTGAAAGGACAATATTAATGACGGAAAGAAGCGGCAGGAGCAGAGCCATAGAGAGGTCGGGAATCCGAGGGGAAATCCCTTCGCAGTAAAGTAACTGCTTAGGTGCGTAGATTTCTTTGCTTAAAGAAAAAAGGAAAACAAAAAAAAAGAACAGAGAGGAAAAGAAAACCAGACAGGCTGATTAATTTTAAAAAACAGGCTTGTTGATAAAGTAGCTTTGAGTCTTTTAACTTTTCCCTTCCCCTTTCCCTTGTTTATTTCTTGATTTATTCTCTCTCTCCTTACCCCCTTTTTCTTTTTCTTTTCCTTCTTCCTTTCTCTCGCTCTTTTACATCCCAGACAGTCTCCTCTCCTTTCGGAGGTGCATGACACGTCTCACGACACACCTGCCCCCGGGGATGTCACTGCAGTGCACATGGCGCTGCCGCTGCTGCTGTTCTCGCCGTCTCCGTAGCTCGCTCCCAGGCTCTCACTCACTTTTCAAAGACACACGGATGTGATGGTGGGAAGCAGAGAAAAGAGCAAGGCGACCCGGAAAGGGGGAGGTGAGAGCGAGGAGGAGGGTGGAGAGGGCGGGTCAGGAGCGTGATGTGGGAGGTGGCCGGTGGGGGTGGGTGGGAGGGTGTGATGTTCAGAGAAGGCGCCAAGTGCCCGCCGGAAGGCGGGAGGGGTGGGGGGTGCTGCTGGCGGGGACTGAGTGAGGTATGGAGGCAGCTCAGGTGGGTGAAGAGGCGGAAGGGGCCGCGCACGGGGCTGCCTGCTGGGAGCGCAAGGCTGAGCCAGGGCCGGAGACCCGAGGGCTGGAGCCAACTGCCGCCGCCCCTGCCGCACCGGGGAGTAGGGGGGGGGGTGCACATCGCCGGGGACTAGGGGACTGGAAGGGGCAGAGTGGAAATGCGGGGTGCAGTGGGCGTGATGGGGAAGGGCGTGAAGCTGATGCTCCCTCGGCGGGGCGGGGATGACCTGGTAGAGGAGCCCGCAGACGCTGTAGAAGCGGAGGACGGCGCCGCGTCTCCAGGTCACGGTCCCTTCTCTAAGGGGCTGGGAAGGAACGAGGGGGCGAGAAGATGCTGGTGACGGGGGCCCCAGAGTGCAGGGGCCGCCGGCGTCCTCCTGGCTGGACCCTCGGTCCCCGCTGCGGTGCTCGAACCCTCGGACCCGGACTGGAGGCAGCAGAAGCGGCAGCTGCGACGCACCCGCAGAATGGGGTTGCGGTGGGCGGAAGAGTGTCTCCTGCTGCTGCTGCTGCTGCTGGTGGTGGTGCAGCCGCGACAGCCCGTCAGGCAGGCACCGGGTCGGAGCTCGCCTTCCCCTCGGCTCGCACCGCAAGTCCCAGAGCCCGCCGGGGCTGCCCGAGCAGGTGGTGCAGGAATCCGGGGTGTTGGAGAAGGTGCAGGCGAGGGCTGCAGGGGTGGGCAGGTCACGGAAGGGAGGGGGGGCAGAGGGGGCGCAGGCAAGCAGCAGCCGCCGCTCGCGCTCGGGGTGTCTCGGGGTCCTGGCAGGGGAGGCGGCGGCGGTGGACGCAGCGCTGGCGGCGGCGGCTCCCGGATGCTCGAGCTGCAGCAGCAGCAGCAGCAGAGGCACCGGCGGCGGCGGCTCCCGGATGCTCGAGCTGCAGCAGCAGCAGAGGCACCGGCGGCGGCGGCGGCGGCGGCGGCGGCAGCAGCTCTACCCAGCGCCAGACCCAAGGGCAAGCTCAGCGCGGCGGAGACCCCGCCCCCACCCTGGCAGGGACAGACACAGCCCCCGGCCAATGGGAGCGCACCCGCCTCCCGGGCCTGGCCAATGAGAGGAGGCGGTGGGAGGAGACAAGCGCCGGGAGAAACCAACTGGCTTCTCAAGGACCCTTGGGGCAGGGAGGACCCGACCCCCGCCCACACCCCTCCCACGGTCTCACCTCCTTGGACACGTCTCGCCCCGACTTCACAGGGGAGACCCTCGCCCGCCTTGACCGCGCCTCGCCCTCAGGAACGGTTCAGCCAATCGCCACCGCGAGGGGGCGGGGTTAGCCACGTCCCCGGCAGGTTCTGGGATCCGTGGGGCCTGGGCCAGATCCTGGGTGCGAGGTGCTTGTGCGCATGCGGACTCCGAGAGCAGATGGTGGCTGCACCTGCCCACGCACCAGCTGCAGCACATTCTCCAACGCTCTCAGCAGCAAAGGGAGAGAGGGCAGGGGGCGGGGGGAGGCTAAGTGTAGGGAGCGGCGCACCTGCCTGCCTGCAGCATCACTCACCAGAGTTCATATTTTACCTTACGTTGCCAAGATGCCCTGTCCAGCAGTGAGGAACCCTATAATTCCCAATCTCTGTGTCACTTTCAAGTGAGGATTAAAGATAGGCATGAGTTTTCTACACACTCCCTTTTCACATCTTTACAATCTTTGCTCCTACGTGTTCCAGATAAGGAAGAGGGCTGCTGATCTCTACATAAGACTTTCCCGAAGCAGCTATGTCAGAGGTTTCCAAGACTATCACCAGATTCAGTGATTTGCTAGAACCCACAGGGCTCAGAAGTTCTTGTACACATAATTATGGCTTATTACAGCAAATGGACAAAAAGCAAAGTGATTTTTTATAAAGCAAAATGATTAAAGGAAAATAGTACATGGGGCAAAGTCTGAAGGAATCCAGATGTAAGCTCCCGAAAGTTCTCCCTCAGTAGAGGACATGGTTAATTTCCCTAGCAACAAGATGAGGAAACCTGTTTGAAGTATTGTCTACCAGTGAGGTCACCTGAGCCTACAACACCAAGGCTTTTATTGGTGGTCCACCACGTAGGTATATAGCCATTGCCTACAAGACCAGTTTCTGAGGCTCCAGAAACCCAGGAGAACAGGTGTTCACCATAAATCACAACGTTTGCACATATTCTCTAGAAAGACTGGTATAACACCTCAGGGACACAGGCATACAAAACATTTATATTGTTTAGAATCCAAATATTTTTTAACAACTTTGTTGAGCCATATCTCACATACCACACTATTCACCCATTTAAAATGTACAATTCATTGGTCTTTTCCTATTCAGAGATATGTACAACCATCTCCACGATTTTAGAACATTTTCATTACTGGAACTGTGATTTACAGTTCTGCACATAGGAAGCTGAGAAGTCAACTCTCTGTCCTAACAACAAGTAAACAAGCTGAATAGACTTAAAAATCAACTCTTCTCAGATCTTTAAGAGGGGGAAGACACAGGAAAAATCACTGATCCCAAGATTGGATATATAGAAAGGTGAATGAATAACAGGAGGGAGTCATAGCTTACCTGGAGCAGACACTCACAAGCGGAAACACCTGTAGGAACCAGGCCTGAGATGAAAATTTGAACTGTACTTGTACTTGAAAACTTGAATTTCTGGAGTCTCAGAGCAAGCAACTCTGGGGATTAAAAACTCCAAGGGGATCTAGTCATAGAAGAAACTCCCACAATACTGTTAGACTCACTTCTAGGAGCTCCATCAGATTCCCACAATAAATACTATTAAAAAAATTCCCTGGGGCTTACAGCAGGGAAGGGGAAGAGAAACCATTTTGAAACATGCCAAAGCACTCCATTTTTCTTAATTTCTCTTCACTCCACACCTATCTATGTAGAAGTCTGAAAATTCAACAAAAATATTTCTGGAACTATTAAATGAGTATAGCGAGGCTACAGAATGACAGGTTAATATACAAAGGTCAACTGATTTCCTACATGCCAGCAATGAACAAGTGGAATTTGAAATTAAAAACACAATGCCTAGCCAACACTTGTCTCCTATGTTGTTAATTTTAGCCATTCTGACAGGTGTGAAATGAGATCTTTTGTACTTTTGATTTGTAATTCCCTGATGATTGATGTTGAGCATGTTTTCATTGATGTTGAGTCTGTTAGCCATCTCTATGTCTTCTTTGGAAAAATGTCCATTCATGTCTTCTCCTCATTTCTTAACTGGATGATTCATTTTTTGGGTGTTGAGTTTGATAAGTTCTTTATAGATTTTGGATACTAACCCTTTATCAGATATGTCATTAACAAATATCTTCTCCTATTCTACAAGGTTGCCTTTTAGTTTTGTTGATTGTTTCCTTCACTGTGCAAAAGCTTTTTACATTGATGAATCCCAATAGTCTATTTTTGTTTTTCTTTCCCTTCAGGAGACATATGTAATAAGAAGTTGCTACAATTGGTGTCAAAAAGGTTGCTGCCTGTGTTCTCCTCTTGGATTTTGATGGTTTCAGATCTCACATTTAGATCTTTAATCCATTTGAACGTAAGAAAGTGGTCCAGTTTCATTCTTCTGCATGTTGCTGTCCAGTTTTCCCAGCACTATTTTTTGTTAAAGTGACTTTTTTTCCAGTGGGTATTCTTTCCTGCTTTGTTGATCAGCTGACCATATAGTTGTCAGAATCCATTTCCGGGTTCTCTACTCTGTTCCACTGATTTTGGTCTGTTTTTGTGCCAGTACCACACTGTCTTAATCACTACAGCTCTGTAATACAGCTTGAAGTCCAGAATTGTGATGCCTGCAGCTTTGTTTTTCTTTTTCAAGATTGCTTTCGCTATTCAAGGTCTCTTCTAGTTCCATACAAATTTTAGGATTGTGTGTTCTAGCACTGTGAAAAATCCTGGTGGTATTTTGATAGGAATTGTATTAAATATGTAGATTGCTTTCAGTAGTATAGATATGTTAACAATATATGTTCTTTTGATCCATGAGCATGGAATGTTTTTCCATTTCTTTGCATCCTCTTTAGTTTCTTTCATCAGTATATTATAGTTTTCAGAATACAGGACTTTCACCTCTTTCGTTGAGTTTACTCCAAATATCTTATGGATTTGAGTGCAACTGTAAATGAATCAATTCTTTAATTCCTCTTTCTGCTGTTTCACTATTGATGTATAGAAATGCAACAGATATCTGTATATTGATTTTCTACCCTGTGACTGTACCGAACTTGCGTGCCAGTTCTAGCAACTTTTTGGTAGAGTCTTTTAGGTTTTCCGTATAGAGTATGATGTCATCTGTAAATAGTGAAAGTTTGATTTCTCCCTTGCCAATTTGGATGTGTTTTATTTCTTTTTGCTGTCTGACTGTTGAGGGTAGGACTTCCACTGCTATGTTAAATAACAATGGGTGAGAGTGGACCACACTGTCTTGTTTTTAACCATAGAGGAAAAGCTCTGTTTTCCCCACAGACAATGATATTAGCTGCGGGTTTTTCACATATGACCTTTGTGATATTGATATAGATTCCCTCTATCCCTACTTTGCTGAGGGTTTTTATTATGAATGGATGTTGTATTTTAAGGGGAAACCTCTCACACTGTTGGTGGAAATGAAAACCGGTATAGCCACTCTGAAAAATAGTACAGAATTTCCTGAAAAAGTTAAAAATAGAACTACCTTATGATCAAGGAATTGCACTACTGTGTATTAACCCAAAGGATATAAAAATACTAATTCGAAGGGATACATTCACCCCAGTGTTTATAGCAACACTATCAACAATAGCCAAATTATGGAAAGAGCCCAAATGCCATCGACTGATGAATAGATAAGCAAATGTGTATATATAAATAAATGGGATATTACTCAGCCATAAAAAGAATGAAATCTTTCCATTTGCAACAACGTGGATGGAGCTATGGAGTATTATGCTAAGCAAAGTAAGTCAGTCAAGTAAGATAAATGCCTTATGATTGCACTCATATATGGAACTTAAGAAGCAGAACAGATGAACAGGGGGTAAAAGAGAGGCAAACCAGGAAAAAGACACTTAGCTACATAGAAGGAACTGATGATCACTCTTCCCAGGTGAGCAGGGGATGCATTACATGGGGGATGGGTATTAAGGAGACCACTTTTGATGAGCATGGGGTATTGTATGTAAGTGATGAATCACTAGGTTCTGAACCTGAAACTAATATTGAATGGTTAACTGTAATTTACATAAAAAATTGGAAAAAAAAGACCCACAATAACATTTACATTAACAGTCTCAAAATTGAAATACTTAGGGCAGCCCAGGTGGCTCAGTGGTTTAGCACCACCTTCGGCCCAGGGCCTGATCCTGGAGACCCGACATCGAGTGCCACATCAGGCTCCCTGCATGGAGCCTGATTCTCCCTCTACCTGTGTCTCTGCCTCTCTCTCTCTCTCTCTCTCTCTTTCTCTGAATAAATAAACAAATAAATAAGTAAAAAAATGAAATACTTAGATGAACAAAAAAACAAACAAAAACTAAATAAATGGAGATATATTCTATTTTTATGGACAAGATGATTCAATATTATGAAAATGTAATATATATATATATATATATATATATATATATATAAAGGGGGGATAGAGGGAGCTATCAATGTAATACCAATTAAAATCCCATCAGGTTATTTTATATGTATCAAAAATTAATTCTAAAATTTATATGGAGAGACAAAATATCTAGAATAGCCAACACACTATTGAGGGAGAACAACAGAGTTGGAGGGCAGATGCTACTTGGTTTTAAGACTTACTACTCAGCTATAGTAATCAAGGCAGTGTGGCATTGACAAAAGAACAGACAAATAGAGTAATGGGCCAAAACAGAGATCCCAGAAATAGATCTCCATAAATACAGTCAACTGATCTTTGACAAAGGAGAAAAGGTAATACAATAAAGATAGTCTCTGCAAAAAATGATGCTGAAAAATTGGGCAATCATCTGCAAAAACATGGGCCTAGACACAAATCTTGTACCCTTTACAAAAAATAACTCACCTACATGTGAAAAAGAACAGTATAAAACTCCATGAAGAGAGTATATGAGAAAACCTAGATTACCTTGGCTATCATAAGGTCTTTTTACCACACCACCAAAGGCAAGATCCATGAAAAAAAAAAAGATAAGCTGAATTTCATTAAATTTAAAAGCTTTTGCTCAATGAAAATCAATATCCAGAGAATTAGAAGATAAGCCACAGAATGGGTAATATTTTTTTCCAAAAAATGCACCTGATAAAAAACCATTATCCAAAATATACAAAGAACTCTTTTTTATTTACAAGATTTATTTATTTATTTTAGAAAGAAAGAGAGTGAAAGAAGATGCATGGGAAGCATGAGTGGGGGTAGGAGCAAAGGAAGAGAATCCTCAAGAAGACTCCTTGCTGAGCTCAGACCCTGAGGTGGGGCTCAGTGTGGGGAAGGAACGCCAGGCTCCCATTCTACCTCACTACCTATGTGATTATGACTTGAGCCAAACCAAGAATTGGTCACTTAATCGACTGAGCATTCAGGGGCCCCTTAAATATGCCAAGAAGTCTTAAAACTCAATAATAGGAAAACAAACAGCTCGATTTTAAAATAAGCCAAAGATAGGTTAGGGGCACTTGGGTGACTCAGTTGGTTAAGCATCTGACTCTTGATTTTGGCGTGGGTCATAATCTGGGGTCCTGGAATCAAGCCTCCCATTTGGCTCCATGCACAGTGGGGAATCTGCTTAAGGATTCTCACTCTCCCTCTTTCTTTGTCCCTCCCCCTGCTTGCACATTCTCTTTATGTAAAATAAAAATAAATAAATCTTTAAAAATAATGATAATAATAAATAAAAATAAGCCAAAGACCTTAACTGATACTTTACCAAAGATAATACACAAATGGCAGATACACGTATTAAAAAATGCTTCACAATATATGTTATCAGGTAAGTGAAAATGAAAATAACAGGGAGATACCTGCACACACTTACTAGAATGGCCAAAATCCAGAACACTGACAACACCAGGTCCTAGTAAGGATAGGAAGCAAGAGGAAATTTCACACACTATTGGTGAGGATCAAAAGTGGAACAGGCACTTGGAAGACAATTTCAAAGTTTCTCGCAAAACTAAACATACTCTTAATATATAATCTAGCCACATTCTCCTTGGTATTTACTCAAATAAATAGAAAATCGTGCCCACACAAAAACTGGCACATGTATGTTTATAGCAGCTTCAGTTTAATTTGCCAAAAGTTGGAAAAAACCAACATGGCCTTGAGTAGAAGAGTGAATGAGTGAATGGATGAATGAATGAATGAATAAATATTTATCTAGCACTAAAAATAAATGAGCTATCAAGCCACAAAAAGACAATGAAGAACTTTCAGTACTAGTATATTAGCATATATATTAACATTTTAGTAAGAAATAGAAACAAATAGAGAAGGCTACATGATTCCAAATATGTGACATTCTGGAAAAGATAAAACTCTGGAGACAATAAAAGTATCTGTAGTCAGCTGGGGTCGGGGTGGTTGGAAAAATGAATAGGTAGAGCACAGAGGATTTTTAGAACAGCGAAAATACTCTGTATGATATAATAATGATGTATGTATGTCATTATATATTCATTCAAACCCATAGGATGAATAACACCAAGAGTGAACCCTAAGGTGAACTATAGACTTTAGGTGATTATGATGTGTCAAAGTAGCTTACCGTTTTGGTAGAAAAAAAAAAAGTAGGCTGATTGTTGATAATGGGATAATGTGTGTGGGATATAGGGGGAGAGATGGGATCTCTCCCTCCCTCTCAGTCTTGTTGGCAACCTAAGCTACTCTAAAATAGTAAAACCTTAAAAAAAAATCCAGTACCCTTTAGCTTTCACCACCTTATGATCCCAGCTACCTTCCAAGCCATAAGCAATCAGTCATTTATTTTATGTTTCTATACCTTTGCCTATTCTGGATTTGTAGTGAATCTTCAAGATTGCTAATACTGTGGCTGCACTGGCTCATATGATTTTTATTTTGGTTATAGGACACATTTCGGCAAGAAATCATCAAGGAACTTCGAAGAACAAGATTTATAACTCACACGTCCTGGAGGGAATATGGCATGCCAAAGGCACAGAGTAAAGGCAAGGTAGAGAGAAGGGGGTGAGAGACATAGAAGATGGAGAGAGAAAGGGACGGACAGAGAGACAGACAACCCTGAACTTGGGGTTCTGCCTTTATTAGGGTTCAAGTGTGGAGTGTTTATAGAGTTTCATGCGTTCACTTTTCACCAGCTAATTTAAAGCATAAGAGCAGGAATTAGGGTTGGGGATGTAAAAGCAGGGTCCCTCAAGCTGTCAAGTATCTCAGTTAACTAAGGCTTTTTTGCGAAAGGAAACTTCATGGCGGGGGTGGCCTAATTCCATGCCTGGTTGTTTTGCTAGTAGTTGGGTCACAGAACTAATAATATATTTATTCAAGATGACTGTCTTTTAATAAAAATTTCCTGGCCATAAAAAAAACCTAATGTCAACCGCTCATACAACACCACCATCAACAACAAAAAGCTTCATGTCAGGCACTTATATTACACAGAGAATCTACATTATCACATTTGCTTGTTTTATGTATCTCCTCGCACTCTTGCTAGAGACAAAGGAGAACTCCCCAGGATAGAACAGCTTCACTCTGTCTTCCCAGCAGGAATTCCAAAATTTCTGTGGACAAGTGCTTGATATATTTGCCTGTTAGTGAATGTAGTAATCCTGCCTTTGATCTACCATGCATTTTCTGCATGAATTTATGGAGAGATGAAAGCTGATGCCCTGTCATTTTAGACCATTGAGCTCCGGACTCAAAGGAACCACATTTGAACATATGAAGAAACTATGTGACATTACCTGAGGGTTTGTGATGAACTGGATATTCCCTATTTGCTCATCCCAGACTTACCTTCCCCCCATCCCAATCCTGCTGTGTCGCAGAGGCTGACCTCCATGGACTTCATCAATCTGGTTGTCTTGCCTCTGCTGCTAGTTGTGATCAGCCCATGGAATGCACACATCGGACGCTAGAGGAAGATGAAAGAGAGATACATATCAGGTTTCTTATTTCTCTGTGTTTCTCTCTGCTCGTTTGAGGGTTTGTGTGTTTTTTATTGTTGGTGGTGGTGTTTTTGTATTGTTTTGTTTTTAAACATGTGTATTTCTCTACTACTGTCCACAGCTTCTGGTCATGCATTACACAACTGTACTTCTAAGAGCGTTCTGATAGCCGTTCCCTTCTTTATCCCTTCACGTCTAAGGGGTAAAAGACGCATTGATTGCTTGCTGCTGCTTCATGTTCAGGGCAGGCGCTTCACCGTTCTTTACATTTCCCTTAATCATCCCAACTCCTGTATAAATACCACCTTGTGTAACTCTCTCTCATTAGACTTTTTCCAGTTACCTCTTGAGTGTGCCTGTTTTATGCTAGTAGTTTGAAAAATACATGAGATTCTCATTGGGTACAATTACTGGATAGAGATTTGCTTCTGTTTGGCAGAATGTGTGGGAAGAAATAAGCAAAGGACTATTTGGTTCTATTTGGTTTAACCATTGTACAGAAAGTAATTTTGCATTTTCCATGTACTTTGAAATGTTTCTCAACCTACTTCTTTAGTGTTGGGTTGGTGGGCATGTTCTTGATTCCAGCCAACAGATTATAATAAGAGGTGCCATGTATCATTTGTAAGCAGAGGCAGTTCAGAACTGTAGTAAATTCTCCATGCTTTATTTTCCTCTAACTTAGCCGCAGCTAAGGCCAGATTTTCTCAGGATAAAGAAGACTTGCCCTCCCAATACCAGCTCTCCAAATTTTCTGACGTAAAACCATGAATACGTTAGACTAAGTAATGAAAATTTTGACATATGAGTACTACCTTGCATGTTTTATAGTAAAGATACATCTGCACAATAATAAAGTCCATTTGTAAAGTGTTTCTCTGTTACATCATTTGTAACAGCAGAAGACTAGAAACTATTAAAGCTTCCACAAATAAAAACAAGTTAAATAAACTGCGGTTTAAACACACAGATACAGAAAAATTGCAGGCTATAATGCTACGTTACCTGAAGAACACTCTCTATGGATTGTCAACTTTTTGTAAGAGGAAGAAATATAAGTACATATTCCTGTTTGCTTTATTTGTGTGAAGAAAAAGTAATATAATAACAAAAACATAGTAATGTAGTGGTCTCAAGATGAGTGAGGATTGGGTGGAAGTAACAATTCTAAATGTACAGCTTCTCAATTAGTTTGAAACATTTTTGAACCATTGAATGTAATGATTTATTTAACAAATGACAATTGAATATTTTTATCTCTAACATCAGAAAAATAAAAATGAGTAAGAGCAATGCACTATACATTCTCAAAAAAATGAATCAATGGAACACCAAAGAAGGCCTCAGAAGAAATGCAAGTGAAGCAAATATTCAGCTGTTGACACCTGTAGGTAGAGGATCAATTTGTTTCAATAATGATGCTGGAGAGATTAAATTCCTACTGCAAAATGTAGATAATGTATGTGTCTCAAAATATATTTTAAAATAAGATATTACTCAAAGATATATTTTGAAGAATTATAATATGCACAAATTATTTTTGAAGGGTGTGAATATATATGTGTATATATATCCATATATAAAGATTAGCTTAAATAAATATAAGATTTCTGCATGTCAAAAATCATAAAATTTCAAAACAAAAGACTTAGGCAAAAAAAATGTGAGAGAATATAATTTTCCAAAAAATAGTGAAATAAAAATCTGATATCCTTAAACAAAAAAGAGATAAAATGGTCATTTGAAAAAATAGTAATAGAGAAACTGAAAAAAGCTGTTATGCCTAGAAACTTTCAAAGGAGGAAATACAAGTAATCAATAATTGCATTTATGTAGTCCAATGTTAATTGTGATCAACTGATAACCAGATATCGTTCACTAGGCTGTCATAACTGAAAATGATTTTTTAATGCACAATAATTTACAGTTGTTCCGGGAATATATGTGGTAAGGTGCTTGTAGACATATCAATAGGTGAATAGGCAACTTAGCAACACACGTCAAAAGCCCTAAGAATATGAGAAAATATAGATGTTTCCCCAATTGGGGCTATTGCAAGTAATAATTCGTTGAGCAAAATGTCAGCTATTTTCTCTAATTTTAGGTTACATACTACTCAATATAGAGTTATTTTTTTAGTATGTGTATAAACAATGACTATAACTTTTCCATATATTTATGGCTGCATGTTTTATTCTATGAAATGCTTTCTTGTGTTGATCTCATGACTGGAAGTGTTTTCATTTGATGAAAATAATTATTAGGAGCAAACAGTTTTTAACCTGATAGTTTCTTTTCCATTAGCTTTGCGAACAAGAATTAATACAAGAACACTTCTCCAAAAATGATCTCTCATTCAACAACTATCAATGAGCATCTACCATATATCAGATCAGGTATGGTGTTAGGTGCTAGGAATAAGGCAGCAAACTGTAAAAACAAGACAAACAAGTAAAAAAATAATCCTGCCTGTATACAGTAACTAATATTCTAGTGCATTTTGAAGCACTGAAAAGATGATAGTTTCTGTAACCAGATATGTGAAAATAATCAAAATAAAAAGATACCTTCACATGTTCCTACCACTTGCTCTTTTTTAAATAATCACATACAGCTAATTGCCTTCCCTGTCCCTTTCCAACACAGTTCTTTTTCTTTATGATAATAATAAAATATTCATTAAATAATTAATTCGGAGAGACAATATTAAGGTAAAAGATTTTCAAGTTCTCAAACTCATCATTGATACATATCCTCCAATATTCATTTATATTTTGTCTATAGTTCTACATTAAAATATTTCACTTGCCTGGGGAAACATTTAACAATATTTATAACAAAGAAAACCTACCCTTGGAGAGTGGAAGCAATGCTGAATTGTTTCCTACTATTCATTAAAGCTCAATTATAAAAAAAAAAATATTTATGGAATTAATCTGTTTTCTTTCTCCTCTTCTTCCCCATTTTTCTCCTCTCCCTTTCCTCCTTCTTCCCCCTTTTTTCCTCCTCCTCCTTTCCCTCCTTCTTTCCCGTGACTCTAAAGTGATGTGCTATATCAGATTTTGTATATATTTGTGCTTATGTTTGAGTATAAATATATATCTTCTGATATATTATACATATATAATCTACATATATAGCTACATTATACATATATATTATGACTACTCTAATATTTAGTAAGTTTTTAAGTGATTATTTTTATAATGAGACTTTTGAATAAAATATTTAGGCTCCCCTTTGTATTCATTATGAGA